>NC_135479.1:145121994-145369494 GCF_052094955.1 Ictidomys tridecemlineatus
TTGAACCCAACACTAGACAAGTGTTCTACCACTGAGCCCAGGTCTGTTTTCAGTAACCTCACTGCTGTGGTTTATGGACCAAAAGAATTTCTGCCCTGTAATTAGTGCACCACTCAACCAGATGCTAAGCTGTCCAGACCAACACAGCACCGAGTGTGCACCTGGCTCCCACCTCTGCCCGTAGGGAAAAGTGGGTGCCCAACATCTGCCTTAGCAGATGACCTAAGGGACATTGGAGAAAGTCAGAAACATGTTTATTCAAAACACTTCAGTATAGCTAATTAGAACAAATTAAACAATAGAAAATTAAATTAAAAGCACTTTAGGATGTTTTTGATCTGTAGAGATGGGCGTATGTATAATAGAGCTCGATTGTTCTTGGTTGCTTAATAAATTTGTTGCCAATCTATGGAAGGATGCTAGAGCATTAGCATCTCATGGCAGTAATCTGTAGGGTGCTCTCCTCTCTGCTGGTCATGCTGTGTTCCAAGGGGTCCTGGGCACTTCAGGGATAGGTTTGTCCTCAGTCAGAGCACCCATTTGAGTGATAGCAAAGTAGGACAGGTCTTGTAGCAAAGAGACAGAGCCCTGGGAGACAACTGACAGGCCCTTCTGGGTTGAGCTAGGAGCAGCTCAGAGCACTGGAAATTGTTGGTCCTTGAATGTGCCCCCCACCCCAGGTGGACCTGCTGAGGCTCAGGGAGTGGTTAGCTGAGGATAGAATAGAAGGCACAGCACCTTGAAGCTGCATGGACGCCATGTCTGTTTCAGCACCTGAAAGTTCATGGAGAACAGCCCCTCTTCTTTCTTTCTTTTTTTTTAATAATATCTTTATTTTATTTTTATGTAGTGCTGAGGATCGACCCCAGTGCCTCATGCATGTGGCTCTACTTCTGAGCCACAACCCCAGCCCAGCCCCTCTTCTTGTATCTCTAAACCATATCCTTGATGGGATGAAGCAAGATCCGTTTGGATTTTTGGTTCATCCAACATTTGCTGAACTCCCTTTTTGTACAGTAGTGCTCCACACTGGGCCACAGAGACAAGGGGCCATTCCCTGTCTTTGTCCTGGAAGCCCAAGCCTTATCTGGAACTTCAAGTCTTAGGGGCTGTTTGTCACCTCCACTGCCTTCTGGATTCTGCCCCTTCCCACTGTAGGGACCCTCCATTCTATCACAGCTGGTTAGACCCTGGCAAAGGCTAAATAGGGCTTTGAGTTTGATGATCAGCAAAGGCCAGTGCCCATTCCCCACCCCTGGCCCCGTGCAGAAACACAAAACAGCAGCCAAACCCATGCAGGTGTTCCTTACCTCCAGAGTGCCCCCAAAGTCCAGTCTGGCAGAAATACATTGGTTCTCAGATACCAAAACAAATTTTTTGCAGGTATCTGGAGTTGAAATTTTTAAGTGAAGAACCTGTGAATTCCCATGGTTTTTGTGTGTTCTTTGTGCCTTACATATGTGAGGAGGGGTGTGGGGGGGAGGGTGTGGAGGCTTGGGGATAAGGGGAGGAGTCCACGGCGGGTGGGGGTCAGGAAGAGCTTAGACACAGGGACTTTGCAGTGGAAGGAATGGCATCAGTGTCCCCAGCATCTAGCATGGACCCATGCCTCAGAAGAACCTCACTGTCACCAATCAGAGGGAGGGAGGGAGGGAAGGGGCAGACTTCTGTGTCCAGTGCTTTGAGAAACTGCAGTGAGCAGGAACTGGCCACCTCCTCACAGGCCCAGCTCACTCCCTGCATGTCCTCAGTGCTCTCTGTTCTCACACTTCTCTCTCTCTCCTCTCTTTCTCTCTCCTCTTTTAGGGCTTTGAAGACCCAAAGGACAAGTGAGTAATAAGCCTTTCTTTATTCCTGACACCACCATCTGGGAAATAGCTCCAAATCTGCCTTCCCATCCGGTTCCCCACACTCATGGAACATGATTCCACAGCAGTCAGCTGAGAGTGAAAGGAGCCTGCCGTAACAAACAGGTGGTCAGTAGTGGCCCCACACAGGTCAGGCCAGCCCAGGGACCAGCCCACCTGGCAGAGGGCTGGGCCTCAGTGCAGCCTGTTTCATTTCCACTGCACATGTGTGCACACACACGCACACATGCACACACACACAAGTGCATATATGCGTGTATAGACACACAGGTACATGCGTGTGTGCACATGCTCAGCAGGCTCCGACCACACCCAGCATCCTGAGGGAACGCCTTCCTTGCGCTCCTCTAATTCCTGGTTCTCAGGACTGTCAGAGGTTCCGCTCAAGGACCAGACTTCACTCTGAGAAATAGTTGGGTTTTTTTTTTAATATTTATTATTTAGTTGTAATTGGACACAATACCTTTCTTTTATTTATTTATTTTTATGTGGTGCTGAAGATCAAACCCAGGGCCTTGCTCTTGCTAGGCAAGTGCCCTACCACTGAGCTACAACCCCAGCCCCGAGAAACTCAGCACTCAAAGACCATGAAGCCTGCTTCACAAGAGGGCCCTGAGTCCAGATAAAGGGACCAGGCAGACCACAGTCACTGTGACAGGAGTCCCACCTCCCCATCTCAGCCTTTGTTTCAGGATGGGGAGACAGGTGGAGGATAAAGAGCAGAGGGTGTTGTCTTCAGGGAAAACAACAAAATCTTCTGTAATAATTCCCAGTATTATCACATACTGAGTTATCTCGCCAGCGAGGCCCTCCAGCAGCAGGCCTGAGGGGCAGGCAGCTCTCCTGTGTGTGCATTTGCAAAGAGTAAGGGCTCACCTGGCCTCAGGCCCTGGGTCAAGACTGACCATGGCCACTGCCAGGTCTTTCTGGTTATTCCAGAGGGACTTCAGAGCCAGCCCTCTAAGGGTGCCCCTGATGGTCATTGGGTGTGGGTCTGTGCCTCCTGCTCCCCAGGAATGCCCAGGAAAGTGCAAACCCTGAGGATGAAGTGGATGAGTTTCTGGGACGAGCCATTGACGCCAGGAGCATCGACAGGCTGCGATCTGAGCACGTCCGGAAGTTCCTCTTGACCTTCAGGGAGCCTGATTTAGAGAAGAAGGTATGGCACCTGGGTGGGGTGCAGAGCCAGGACCAGGGAGGCAATAGGACACTTCCTTCCAACACCAAGGAAGGAGCAGCTTCTTGTCCCCTCAGTTTCCTCATATGTGATACTGTGCTATCCAGGGAGTTCTAGAGAGACTTCCTTGGTTAGAAGGAATAAATCTTTTTTTTAATATTTATTTTTTAGTTGTAGTTGGACATAATACCTTGATTTAGTTATTTTTATGTGGTGCTGAGGATGGAACCCAGGGCCTCGCACGTGCTAGGCGAGCGCTCTACCGCTGAGCACTGTCAGCCCCAGCCCTAGAAGGAATAAACCTTAATCTTACTGCATCTTGGCTTCCTTATCTTGAAACAGATATTACAGTGAGGAATAAATGAGTTCTCTTTGTGTAAAACACAGAAAATAATAACTGCCGCCTCGAGGCTGTTCACTAAGCATTGGTTGCTGTTGGTATTGCGATTGCTGCTGACATTTGGCCACACAGCTTGAGGCACACTGGAGCCTCCAGGCCTGAAAGTTGGAAGGGGCAGTCAAGATCCCTGTGCCCCATCTCCTTGGGCTCTGAATGCAAAAGTCACCCAGTGAAGTAGTTCCAGAGCCACGGCTGGACCCCAGGCCAGGCAGGTCTCTTTGCACCATATTGCAGGGTCTCCCAGGGTTCAGTTCACACGGGCTTGGGTGAACTCTCATCAGCATTAAATGAGGGAAGCTGGTTAGCAGAGAAACACTTTACAACAAAGGGAAGTAAGCGGACCTGACTTATGCATTGCCTGCTCCAGGTGACCGTGCAGCAATGACCTCCATGAGTGCAACTGGGTGGTGTCATGGAGGAAGCTACAGCAGGGAATTGGGAGCTCAGAGTGGCCTTGGGCAAGTCATGGAAGCTCTCCCAGCATGCTCACCTTAGAAGTAGGAATAACAGCAGTCCTGTGCCTGTGTCTGGGGCTGTTGTGAGCATGACCGATGGTGATGCAGATGATGCCCAGGAATTGACAGTTGTGATCATGATGAACTAATGACAGTGACTCAGCCTGCATAAAGATTCTGTTTGATCCAATCCCAAGTCCCTCCCAACTGCCCTCTTTCGGGCACCATCTTGCAGGGATTTGCACTGGTTTCTTGTGATCTGTGTCTGGCTCAGGGTCTCAGATCCTAGGCTCTCTGGGATTGACCTGGCTGGGGTGGGACATCCTCCACCTCTCACCCTATGTGTCTCTTCTCAGTACTCCAAGCAGGTAGATGATCGATTTGGTGCCTATGTTGCCTGTGCCTCGCTCGTCTTCCTCTTCATCTGCTTTGTCCAGATTGCCATTGTGCCCCAGTAAGTATCCCCATCCCTCCTGCGCTCCCTCCTCTGGCTGCAGGGTGGGAGAGCTGGTCATTTAGAAGAAGAGAATAGGGAGGCTGGGCTGAACCTCCTTGAGCAGGAGAGGTTGCTCCACCTGTCCTTGGTGGACGAGGAATCCAGGGTGAGTGCTCTCACCTGGGTGGAAGACTTCTCACTGGGCACTGCTCAGCTGCAGGAGAGACTCCTGTCCACCACTTATCATCTCATGCCACTTAGCACATACCTCTGCTATCAGTTGAATCACCCAAAGTATCTGCCAGGCTGCCTCCTGTGTGAACTTTGGATCTTGGAAAAGAAACAATACATCTTCAAAAGACAAAGGTTTCTTACTACTATAGGTATTTCAAAGAGTGGAATAATTCAGGTTCTGAAGTTTTGTCACAAAGAGGCACTGTTGAACTTTTCTGAGGACTATTTGTATCACTGTGAGAGCCTGTGGCTTCTGCAGGAACCACTTTGAAGCAGGTAGTGGGCTTTCAGAAATAAAGTTTAGTAGATTGTCATATAGAGTCATGCCTAGGAGAGAAATGTGTATGCATGTGTGTGCATGTGTATATATACATATGTTCATGGGTATATATGTGTATGTATACATGTTTTTGCATCTTATGTGTGTAAAATCATTCAAACATACAAAAAGTAATATAATCAACACTTATCCCCTAGCTTTGTTAATATTTTGCAATATTTGTTTCAAATTTTTTTCCTGTTTTTTTTTTTGGAGAGGGGGGTACTGGGCATTGAACCCAGGGGTGCTTTACCACTAAACTACATCCCCAGCCCTTTTCTATTTTTTCTTTTGAGATAGTGTCTCACGAAGTTGCTTAGGGTCTCAATAATTTGCTGAGGCTGTCCTTGAACTTGCAACCTCCTGCCTCATCCTCCTGAGCCACTGGGATTACTATGTGCACCACTATGCCTGGCTTTTCCTGATTATCTAAAGTAAATTTATGAACATTTTGCCCCTAAAATCCTCAGTGACCTCCATTTAAAGGACATTTTCTTCCTTAAAGTCAACATCAATTCTCTACTAACCCTGTACTCAGTCCATGTTCCAGTTTTCAAAATTGGACCCCAAAGAGTCTTCTACTCTTATTTTTTTTTTCCAATAGGGATCTACTCAAAATCCCCTGGTTGCAAGTGGCTATATCTTGTAAGACTTGCTTCACCTAAAGAGTCCCTCCACCCAACACATTCTATTTTTCATTTTGAAATAATCGTAGTCTTCTGAGAAGTTGCAGAAGTAGTGCAGAGCCTCTGTGTGTCTGTCTCTTACCAGTTTCCCCTACTGTTGACAACTTCCAGAGCCACAGCACAGTGATCAAAAACAAGAAATGCATGCAGGAATGATGCTGTTCACTAACCCACAGAGCATATTCTCATCTTGTTCATCCCCCCAGGGCCCTCTTCCTGTTCCAGCCGCCAGGTTGGGATCCCACCCTGCATTTAGTCAGCTTATCTCCTTCGTCACTTCCAATCTGATAGTTCAGCCTTTGCCTGTCTTGCATGACCGTGGCACTGTTGATGAGTCCTGGACAGTTAGAATGATGCAGTTTGGGTGTGTGTGATGCTCTCATGATCAAATTGGGGCTGTGTGTTTTGATGAGACTCCCAGGGAGTGACCATGTGTCCTGTCACTCAGTGCATGGTGTCAGGAGGCACATGATGTCCACATGCCTTTTTTTAACACCTTTTTACTTTTATGACATTTATTGTTGAAAAGGTGCCCCATGCATTTGTATCTACTATGACTCTATCAGGGCACCCCAGGTAACAACCAGATGCTGGTGTGGGCTCCACCTGGTTGTGCAGCTAAACACTCCGCGGGCACCAAGGCTGTGCAGGGCTGCTGGAATTGTGGGTCCATATTGGCATAGAACTCCATTTTTCTGTATTGAAATGGAGCCACAGATATCAACAAGCAGGTGAGGCCTTCTGTCCCTTAGCTGAGTGCATAATCCTGCCTCTTTGCCATTTTCCTTTCTCTGCAGCGTGGCCTGGGGGCTGGACCACCCCAGCTCCTGCTCTGTCTGCAGTGGCTTCGTTCCCTCCTCTGGCCATAGCTCTAAGTGGCTAAGGCATTGACAGAGGTTTCTCTAGCCATCCCTCTATAGGGAAACCTTAAAAGCCACTTTAAAGATTTTTTTTCTTCTCCCTGTTCCATTTGTTGAGGTCCACTAAATGATACTCGTGTGGACAGGGTGCTGTCTGAGTCCTCCCTGGGCCTTGCTGCCTATAACCCACCTCCAGGTCACTCTCCTCCCTTGAAGGGCTCCTGGTGGCACAGCAGTGTGTGCTGTCCCTGGCCAGCCCCTGTCCCAGGAGACAATGGAAGGAAAGTGTTTTGCAGCTCATTTGTCTGAGGATTTCCACCGATGGGGGCCTGTGATTTGCCTGGGAAATGAGGGACAGGGACACTTGTGTACTCTTCTTATTGAGCTGGCTGGGAATGGTGGGGGCAGAGGCAGAAACTGAGCAGGATGTGTAGGGGGGGCCTGGCAGTGGGCATTGGGTAAGGGACAGGGCTTAGGGACTGTCATTTTGAATATATGTATCAGCCTTATTGCTCAGAGTGGCTGGCTGGGCTGCTGATACATGCATTTATATAAACAAAGGCCATTTGTCAAATCCACTCTCAGTCCTTGAGGTTATTTATCAAGCCACCAGTGATGATGTGGAGGGAAGGACCAGGTGATTTTTAAAGTGGTTCTCCCAAGCTAAGTGGGGCACTGTGTGAACAGCTAGGAATACAGTATTGGTCAGGTAGCACCTGGCTTTCCATCCAGCTCCCAAAGGGCTGCTGTCCCCCTGCCCTCAGGAAGGGGACATGGGGGGGACAGAAGGGAAGAGGCCACACTGTCACAGGCCAGAGCACTTCTCAGGAGTGGGAGGGAAGAGCAGGGGGCTTAGGGGAAATGAAGCAACTTCAGGTTCTCTCTCGGCTTTCAGAGCCTCGGGCCCCAGAGCTGTGCGGACAGGCCCTGGGGACTTGTGGCCTGTGTGCCAGGCAGGCCTCAGGGAGGCTCAGGCCCAGCACCTGGATGTGGCTTCCCCCTCCCCCCTTTCTTCCCCAGCTCCGTGTTCATGCTGAGTTTCTACCTGACCTGTTTCCTGCTGCTGACCTTGGTGGTATTTGTGTCTGTGATCTACTCCTGCGTGAAGGTGAGTCCAGCCGACTCCTGGGCCAACACCTTCTTCTCTCTCCTCCCAGCCACTGCCAGGGGCTATGGCCAAGTCATGTGCTTGGCATGGGGGAGGGACAGTATAGTGCTGACCACCACTTCAGATTGGCATTGGTGGCAAGCTAGGCTGGAGGTGAGCCTCATTCTTATTGGCAGGCTCAGCCCTCGTGAATCTTCACAACAAGAAAATGCTGTCATGGCCACTTCTTGGGATCAAATGGGGTGATGGGAGGGAGGACACCTCACACAAAGCCTGGCACAGGGCAGTGGTCAGTAAGCACTCGCTAGAAGAGACCTTCCTGGATACACCTGTGACACCACCTTCCGTTGCTGGGTACTCAGGTTTGCCGTGGGAGGATCTCAGAGATGAGGGATTGGGGTCCATCATGCAGATCAGTGCGTGGCTGTAGAAAGGCTCAGAGTTCCAAACAGCTCACATGGCTAGCTCAGTCAGCAACGTGAGTTCAGGACCTGGAACCTGGCTCCCTTCTTCCATAATTATTTCTTTGGGGCATGTCACATACCCTCTCCAGGCTGTGTCCTTCAGTGGGACTTGACCCCAGGTCACTGTGGTCTGTGCTAGAATCATTCAGGTTCTTGTCTACCAGCCCACGCAGCCTTCCCCTTGATTCTTTACCAGGAGGCCAAGAAGTTCTCTAACAGCAGAGACGCGCCCTCCCCAGGGCCTGCCAGGCCTCTGCTCCACCCTGACATGACACTCACTCGCCCTGACACTAGCCAGGAGTAAGCCCTGCCTTCACTTTGCACACTCTGCAGTGAGCTCCATGTTCTGGAGGAACTGGATCATTGTCACCTCCAAAGTCCCCTTTCTCTCTCCACCCTCCAAACAGGGTCCTTCATTAGTCTGCTAGTTGCCTAGCCACCTCAAGGTCAAGGCTGTGGTGGACTGATGGTTCAGAACTGGAGGGGACCCTGGGAGACTTCCCTCCAGCAGGTATGGAGGTGGATGCCCAGAGAGGGGCAGGGCAGCCAGGGTCAGTCAGCACGTCTGTGAGAGAAGCCTGGCAAGTGGCTGGCTGTGTCACAGGGGTGACCCTCCGCCTCTCTGTCCTCAGTGCTACAGTCTCCCCCGCCCTGTGCTCAGTCACCTCTTGCTGTCGTCAAGTCCCCCCAGCCTGCTTTCTCTCCAGGGGACAGTTCTACTTTCTTCATCCCATGCCTATAAAAGAATACCTTATAGTCACAAAAGGCAAAAGCACCCCAAGTGTCCATCAGCAGGTGAATGGACAGATAATGTGGGGCCTGTAACCACAAAAAGGAATGACGAGCTGTTACATGCTACAACAGAGATGACCTTGAGAACATTACCCTGAGCACAAGGTCACATGTTGTATGATTCCACTAATCTGACATACCTAGAATAGATAAATTCACAGACACAGCAAGTAGATTAGAGGTGACCAGCAGCCAGCAGAAGAGAGAATGGGAACTTATTGCTTAATGGGTGTAGAATTTCTACTAGAAGTGATAAAAGGTTTTTGAAATAGACAATGATGTTTGCACAGTATTGTAACTGTAACCAATGCCACTGAGGCTAAACTGGCAATTTTTACCACAATAAAAAAAGTCACAGTAACCTTAAAAAAAAAAAAGCATACCATAGCTAAAGTAGCATCTTAAAAGTTTTTGTTCCCAGAATCCTGAAAGGAATATTTCTTTTTAAAATGAAGTTATGAACTGAAACAAAGTCATTTGTTTGTTTAAGATTCTTGGCCTATTCTAATCAGAATCAAATCTATATGTAGCCCATCAATTTTTAATTAGAACCTAAATTTGATCTCTTTCCTCTTTGGTGATCTTGGAAAACCTGAGTCTACCCTGATCCCATTCCCTGTGTGTTCCCTGATTTGCACTTGACTCTGGTGTGAGAAGGGAGGAGGTCCTTTCCCTGCCTGACGCTGACTGCTCCGGCCCTTTTGAAGTTAGTACTTTGGTCTAGTGAATTCTTTCTCCCACTGTTCGAGATGGTTTATGGAAATCATCCCTGCTTCCTTTTATACTGTGAAGGTCCCTATTTTGTTCCCAATGCCCAGTTAATTCAGTAAGCTTGTTCTCAGTTCCTTTGTTGGGCCCAGTGAATTTTCTGACTGTTCTAAGGAGGCCTCCAGTTCACCTCTCTCCTGCCCGTCCACAGAAACACTGTCCCCCACACACCTATTTCTAGGGAGCTGCCTCGTCATTCTTATAGCTGGAGGGCTGCAATAAGGAAGTATTTGGAAAGTGCTCCCTGGTTATCCGGTCTCCAGGCTAGCAGTTGACACGTCAAATAGACACTAGCCCCACCCTCACGTCCTTGCCGCTAGCCCCTGATAGCAGTCTTCTCAGCATTTGTCCACTTCCTCGAAAGCAGAACCCGACCCAAAACGTTGTTTGCTTCGTGAACTGCTTTTCCACTTCATTCTTCTTCTTTCCCTCTTGTTAGGAGCTAAACTGTTTGTACATGAAGACATGAAAGGGGCCATTCTCCCTTTCCACTTGTACACACCAGATTATTAACCCACCCTTTGTGGGATGCAGGACAGTCTGTCCCTGAGCACTATCTCATGCTGAATGCACGAAGGTGGACAGACTAAATGTTTATTGTACCACCTTGTCAGGGATTGACGCAGCTGACCGGGCTGCGGTGTTCAATGTCATGCTGTATTCCCTTTGAAAAATGTTTGCCCTTTGCCAGAATGCAGATATTCTCCATCTTATTTCCACAGTCTCTGAGGATCTGGGGCATGCCGATGAGATGCGTAATTCCTCAGCTACTCCAGGTGCAGGCTCTGCTCATCTGAAACCATACAGTTGTCAGGCACAGTTTCTTTTCGCTGTCTCATTTGCTTTTCCATTTTCCCTGAAAAACTCAAGCTTGCTTCCTTAAGTTGTCCATATTTTGACCTTTTCACAGAGAGATGCATGAAGACAGTATGGACCCAGTCTTCCCTGTGTGGGAGGAGCAAGTCCTTTCTGTAGAAGGTTCTCCCTTCTCCTCACTAGTGCTCTGAGGGGCCTTCCATCTTGGGCCTGTGGAATCTTCTCCTGACCTGGCCTGGTGCAGTTCTCATGCACCCCTGGACTTCTCGGTGAGGTTGATCCCATACCTTGATCTTCACCGTGTTCCCAGGTCCTGTCTTCACTTATTCCACGGTGTGCCTTTGGAACCCTGCTGTCTCTAGGGTGGCTTGGCTAAAGGATCGGAACCTGGAGTCCATCTTTTCATCGATGCGGTTGTGGAGAGCAAGTTGTATGTGTGCATGAAGGCCCTCTTCCCCTCCCTCCACGTATATGCTGACCACAGCCCCAGAACCACCTCTCTGGGAGGAAACGGGGTTAAGTCCTTCCTCACCATCGCCTGTGTCCACAGACTCAGAGAATCTCAGATTGGAAGGGGCCTGAGCAGTAATGGAACCAGGCCACTCACCCGAAGCTGCAATCCCTTAACCTTGCAGGGCATGGGTCAGCCTGTGCTTGCTCACCTCCGGAGACAGTGGGCTCACTCATATCTCCCAAGCACAGCCCCTTCCCTGTTTGCCCGGCTCCAACAGCACCACTGGTCTTTGTTTAATTTCTGCCTCATCACCTGTGAAGCAGCCCAGGCCTATACCTACCCAGTGGCTGAGAGGGCAGCTTGTTCCTCTCCCCACACTGTGGTCTGGGACTCATACTTTCACTGTGGCTCATCACACATCCTTATACAGAAGGTCAGCTTGTCTTTCCAGCAGGACATGGAACCCAGTAGGGGCACTCAGCCACTCAGCCATGATGTGTGTGTGTGTGTGTGTGTGTGTGTGTGTGTGTGTGTGTGTGATGCTAGTGTTGGAGCCCAGGGCCTCATTCATGCTAGGTAATGCCACATCTCCAGCCTCATAAACCCAGGTAGTTCTTGACCTCAGAGCCCATGATCCTTCTCCTCCAGGACACTGCCTTGGTCAATATGTCCATTCGACTCCTGAAAGGCCAAGTGATGAGACCAATGGTGT
The DNA here is from genome assembly GCF_052094955.1 of Ictidomys tridecemlineatus. NCBI lineage: Eukaryota > Metazoa > Chordata > Mammalia > Rodentia > Sciuridae > Ictidomys > Ictidomys tridecemlineatus. The sequence continues at coordinate 145,133,544 of NC_135479.1, forward strand.
GCAGCCCTCCACCTTCCTTGTCTGGACTCTGAGGTTTTCATATCTTTTTAGATTTTTTCCCAAAGTAAGAACTACTGCCCTTTTGTTAGCTCCTTGTCAAAAAATTGCTACCCAATTTTGTCACCTTCTTTCATCTCTGTAATTCACTAGCCCCATATCACAGGGCCCAGCAAGGTCAGTTTTCCTAGGGACGCTCAGAGAAGCCAGCGTCTAAATGGTCCCTTACCCTAGTCATGGTTTATTAATTATGTCCCCATTCCCACTGTTCCTGTTGAATAATTTGTACTGATTCTGAACTTACTTTTAAAAATGTGTTTCTTTTTCTGAGCTCCAGTTATGAGCAGGCATTGTGTGGTTTGTACAGACACAATCATCGACTGTAATGATGCAGCCCAAGATCTGATTGCAGCCATGGTGATCCCTATGAAGAGGCTCTGTCCACCAAAGGATCTTAAGATGCACATTGGGGTTAGCAAATTTGGATTTGGGATTCACATACAGATGAACCTTCCAATTACAGATGAGAGTTTGTGAACCAGTGCTGGGACAGGATGCCTCATCTTCTCTAGACTTCAGTCTTTGGGTTCCTGATGATCTAGGGCAGGTATTTTTGCAGGGCACCAAGGGAAGTTGGTTTGCAGCAAGCCAAGGCATGAAGACTCAGCCATTCATGAGCTGCTCCCTGAATCCTCAGTAAGGCCTGAACCCAGGGTGCTCTACCTCTGAACCACATTCCTCATCCTTTTTATTTTTTATTTGGAGACAGGATCTTGTCTAGGCCAGCTTTGAACTTGGAACCCTCCTCCTCAGCCCTCTGAGTCACTGAGATTACAGGCATGGGCCACGGGGCCTATCTTAGCTGCTTTTTAAAAAAACAGCCTGTAGTCCTGGCTTCTGGATGGCCTTTGTGGGGCTCTTGGTCCCACTTCTACCAGGAATCAGATGTACCTATCCTCTTCCCCAACCACTTTTTATCAAGAAAGTTCTGGCATTTACTAACAACCTTCACTTAAGTCATCCATTACACTTGTGAGGTGAATCATGAAGGAAGCCTTTCTGGTGACCAGAACTGAACCGGTTTAGGCAACACGGGATGGGGGTGGGGTGGGAAATGAAATGGCAACATTTTAAGCAACCAAAGATTGGAAACAATCTGTCATTTCATTTCAGAGTAAGATGTTCACCTAGGGCCAAAACACTTTCTCCATCTCCCGGAATTCCCTTCATGGAAAACAAGAACTTTCTGTTAGGCAACATAGGTTTCGAAAATTCAAATACTCGTCTGGGGAAGTGGCTCAGTGGTAGAGGCCCTGGACTCATCCCTAGCACCATCTACACACACACACACACACACACACACACACACACACACACACACACACACATAAAAAAGCAAACATTTACTTACTTTTCTTACAGAATATTTTCAAATGTACCGCTTCACTGACTCCTGATAACCACTCTGGGAGATAAATATTGCCTCTGACTGATAAGGAAACTGAGGCTCAGAGCAATTCATAATGTCCTCAGGACCACACAGCTAGGTAGAGGCTCTTCCTCTTATTTCCCACCCCCCTTCCCCCTTGAAGTCCCCTTTCTCTATTCCATTTTTCTCCTTTCTATTTTAATGAGATTTCCCTGTTTTTTAATTCCTTATTTCTCTCTAGATTCCACATATGAGAGAGAACATTCATCCCTTGACTTTATGAGTTTTAGCTTATTTCACTCAATATGATGTTCTACAGTACTGTCCATTTACTGACAAATGTCATAACTTCATTTTCTTTATGGCTGAGTAGAACTCCTTTGTGTATATGGACTACATTTTCTTTATCCAGTCCTCTATTGAGGGGCACCTAGACTGGTTCCATAATTTGGCTATTGTGACTTGTGCTGCTATAAGCATTGAGGTGGCTTTATCCTTATAGCAAGCTGATTTTAGTTCTTTTGGAGTGGGATAGCTGGGTCATGTGGTGGGTTCATTCCCAATCTTTTGAGGAATCTTGCTAGTGCCTCCCAGAGTAGGTGTACCAATATGAGCAGGATTTTTTTTTAAATAAAAGCTTTCTTGAGATATAAATTCAAATATCATAAAATTCACCTTTGTAAAGTTGGTAAGCTTGTAATTCACTAGTTTTTGGTATATTCACAAAGTTGTACAACTGTTGCCACTAATTTCAGAAGTGTGATCATCCCAAAGAAAACCCATACTCATCAGTAGTCTTTCCTTGTTCCCTGCTCACCACAGCCCATGACAACAACTAATCTACTTTCTGTGTCTATGAATTTGCCTGTTCTTCACATCTCATATAAGTGGAATCATATAAAACATGACCTTTTGAGACAGGCTTCTTTTACTTAGCATAATAATTTCAAGGTTTGTCCATATTCTACTATATAATGGCACTTCATTTCTTTTTATGGCTCAATAATATTCTGTTGTGTGGCTATATCACCTTTGGGATCTCTATCAATTAATGGACATATGAGTATTTTCCATTTTCAGGCTATTATGAATTATGCTTCTATAAACATAGGTGTACAAATATTTCTGCATGTCTCTGCCTTCAGTTATTTGGGCTATGCGGGGTCTTATTATAATTCTATCTTTAATATTTTAAGAAACCATCATACTGCCTTCCACAGAGCTGCTTTATTTTACATCCCCACCAGCAATGCCCAAAGGTTCCAATTTCTCCACATCCTTAGCAATGTTTTTCACTTTCTTGCTGTTATTTTGTTTCACAATTTTTAAATTTTGGTGAAGTTCAGTTTATCTATTTTCTTTTTTTTCCCCTGTGTTTCTGATGCCATCTCCAAGAAAGCATTGCCTTATCCAAAGTTAGTGTCTACCTGCATACTTTCTTCTGAGAATTTTTAGTGTTAGTACTTATATTTAGGCATCTGGTCCATTTTAAGTTAATTTCTGTATATGGTGTGAGGTAGGGACCCAACTTCATTATTTTGCACATGAATATCCATTTGACCCAGCAACATTGATCAAAAGGACTGTTCCTCAGTGAATTGTCTTGGCACTTTCATCAAAATCAATTGGCCATAAACATAAGAGTTGATTTCTGGACTCTCACTGTGTGTGATTTATCTCTGTGTCTGTTAGGCAGGACTTTAATCCAAATTTATGCTCTGCACATTACACCTATTTTTCCTTCTGCCCCATGAGAGGGTTCAGTCAGAATTTGTCCTGAATCATCACAGAGGAAGTGTTTTTTCAGAACAATGCCACAGGCTCAAAGGTCTCTGAAAATACTGGACGGCTGCATTGCAAGGGAGTTGGAGGCCAAGGTCTTCATCTCAGCCAATAGCCACCAGTCTTCTAGACCTCTGCTACAGCCCTTCCTGTGATCTGCCCTTCCTGTGGTCCCCTCTTTCCCTCTGCTGACTTGGAAGTGACCTTGCTGGAAGAAGAGAATCCCAAGACCAGGGGTGAGCAGGACTCTTCCCTATCAGGAACTCTGAAGGGTCTGAGGTCTGATTGTCCCCTACACATAAGCTGATAAGTTAGCTTGTTAGTGTTTCATGGATGCTTGCAGAAGACATGAGACTCCCAAGTCAGAGATAAAAGACTATTACTCCTGGCCCAGACAACAGCGTGGGCATCAGCACATTTGTATTAGCTCCCTTTACCCTGAGGTCCCAGGTGACGATGTGAAGGATCCACGTGGATGCTGTACATGTAGATGGGTTGGCTTGTGGTGGAGGAACATCCCATCCATGTCCCAGCACTTTTTGAGCTAGCAGCAAACACTGTAGCACACAGTCAGTGCCCCTTACCACCTCACTGTTGGGAGTGAGCAGCGACATGGTGGTCATGCTATGGATCCTTGACCTACTTAGTCATCAGTTTGACCAACTATAGGAACTCTTAGTGTCAGGAGAGGGATGGGCCAGGTAGTCTGGCACACTGAGCAAGTATGTGCAGGGGTGATCAGGGTCAAGACGTTTACCTGCTTCACTTATCACAAAATTCAGGGTGTGCCTACAAAGGGGAGTCTTCAGAGAAGAGATGTGGCTTGCTCAGGGACACACAGGAAAAGCCACGTATGGAACCCAGGCTTCCCACCTCCAGGCCGGGTGCTTTTCCCACCACTCTCTGTCCTTGGAGGTTTCTTAGGACACCTGGAATGTTGGCAGCAGACAGGACTCAACAAGAAGAAGCGGGGCAGGCAGCAGTGGAGGAGCCCAAATCCACAGCTCTGTGCTCTGTCAACCTCTTGGTGCAGGTTGCGTGGCAGGAGGGCGTGGTCTGCGAGACCAAGAGTGTCAGATTTGGTGGCAGAAATGAGACTTTGGAGGCTGATCATTTAATCACCATAGCTGCAGTGGGTCTGTGAATGGACTAGGGTTTGTCTAGTTGAAGAACATATAGGAAGGGGTGGGTGAGGGGAAGGTGGGTCTGTGAAGTTTCTTGCTGAAGAAAAACTTCAGGGTCCAGGCCCCACCCTCTTGTTCCTGGGCTGCTTTGCCACTTCTCACAGGCCCAGCCTCTTCCTCCAGACACCAGGTCTCTGCTTCTTCCAAGAAGCCTTCCTAAGCCTCCCTAGGGAAGTCAGGGCCCCTCCCTGCGTGCTCCCCTGCCACCCACCGCCCCTGACTGTAACTCCCCGAGGTCCAGAACTCGCTCTCTGGGTAAATGGCCTTTGCCGGCCCTCCTTGTTGGGTCAAGATGGTGTCACTTCTTTCATCCAGCCTCTCACCTGTGGGCTTCTCAGGCACACTCGCTCCTGGCCAGCTCAGAGTCTGTGCTGCTGTTGGCCTGGAAGCAGGGGGCAGTGGCGTGAGGCTGGAGCCTTGCAGGCCGGGAGGGGTTCAGAAAGGCTGGGGGAGCTACACTGGAAACACGAGCGGGTCCGGGGTCTCCTGCATGGCCGGCCATGGTCAGGGTCCTCGCTGAACGCTCTTCTGTCTCTCCCCCGCCCAGCTCTTTCCCGCCCCGCTGCAGATCCTCTCCAGGAAGATCGTGCAGTCCAAGATGAACAGCACCCTGGTTGGTGTGTTCACCATCATCCTGGTGTTCCTCTCGGCTTTTGTCAACCTGGTGGGTGGCTCCACGTCCTCCCAGTGCCTCCCCAGCCCCGTGGGGTCAAACCCAGTGCAGCCCTGTGCCCAATAGCATGGCCTGGGAAAACCCTATTCGTGTCTCACTCCAGGTCTAGGATCAGATTTGGCTCTTAAATTAGCCCCCATGTGAGCTTTTAGTTCCTTGCTCTCAAGGTGGAAGAGCATAGAGAACGTCCCCAAGGCAGACTTAGGGCACCACCTCAGGAAGGCATACTGGCCACGCCCTCCTACCCAAGGAGCTGGACAGACCTGTCAGGTCCACTGGCGGCCTCTAACTGAGAGGATGGCTCCCGCTATGTCCCCAGTCCAAGGGAGGCTGTGACTGAGACAGAGGGTGGAGGGTGCCCTTGGCCCTGGGGGCTGACCGCTCCTCACTGCCCTGTGCCCCACCCAGTTCATGTGTAACTCCAAGGACCTGGTGGGCTGCCTGGCGGAGGAGCACAACATCAGTGTGAGCCAGGTCAACGCGTGCCATGTGCTGGAGTCAGCCTTCAACTACAGCCTGGGCGATGAGCAGGGCTTCTGCGGCAGCCACTGGCCCAACTGCAACTTTCCCGAGGTACTGGGCTGGGTACTGGGCCTACATAGCTGGGTGGAGAGCAGATGCAGCTGCTCCTGCCCTACCCCACTCTGCTCCTGGGGAAGCCCTGGACAGACTGAGGAAAGGTCAGGGCCCTCCAGCTCACTGCCATTATGAAGACTGCCTTCCCTCAGTGTCGTCAACACCACGTGCCCAACACTGGTGAACAGGTGCAGCCTCCTCACTACAGCTGCAGCCAAACTAACGGAGCTTTTGTTCATAACATACTTACCATGGGCCAGGTGCTGTGTTAGGTGCTTTACATACATCTACTCAGTAAATCCTCACAGCCCTATGACTTAGGTACTATACTAGCTCTTTTGTAGATATGAAGAACCCAATGCACAGGGAGGTTAAGTTACTTGCCCAAGACTACACAGTGAGTAGGCAGTAGAGTCAAAGCTCTCATACAAGTTGTCTGATGCTAAAGTTCATGCTCCTGAGAATAAAATTTTCTGGAGCCTCTGCCTGTGGGGCAGACCTGACCCTTCCTCAAAAGAGTCTACCTGATCCCCTAGCTGGAGGGTAAGTGAACTTTGAGAGGAGCAAAAAGAACCCAATCTCAAGCCACTACCATAAACCACTCATTCAGAGTGTGCAACAGCGGTTTTCAGTGTATTCACAAATATAGGTGTAGCCATCCTCCTTGAGAACACTTTCACCACTCCCAAGAGAAATGTTGTACTTACAGGCATCTGGATTTAAAAAGTATCACCAGGAATCTTACTGAGAGGATGGCATGTGCTGAGCACCGGGGTGCACGCCGGGCTCTGACCGCGTTGCTGCGCTTCTCTGCAAGCACTTTGCCCCAAGCAGCAGGGCCAGGCTTCCTGCCCGTCTGGAAGCGTTTGTTCTATGCAGTGGCCGTGGCCACCTCCCAGCTCCCTGCAGGGCACTCACAGGAAACCTGTAAAGCAGTGACAGAGATCTTGCTTTCCTGCTTTCAACCAATTCCCAAAGGGCCCAGAACTGCAGCAGAGGGGCACAGGGGCTGTCACAGTGCTGGCTTCCTTCCCCAGCCCTGAAAAGGAGCTGGGCCACCTCCTTGTTGGACTGTTGAGTCAAGGAAAGCCCAGTGAGAAGCAGGGCTCAGCTGATGGCCACCCAGACAGGCTCTTCTTCCTGTCCTGGACCCGAGACCAGCTCTCCCTCCCCTCTGTGGCCACGCTGGGCAGTCAGCCAGGCCTCCCCTCCTGGGCTCCGTTCCCTCTCACGTCTGGCTGGGAGCCCAGGGAAGCAGCGTTTGTGCTTCCTGAGGAGCAGAGGCTGCATTGGCCTGTTTGCCACTAGGTGGTCAGAGAAACTGGGAATGGGGTGGGGGACGCATTGGTGTCCCAGCTCCTCCTCGTTGGAGATGGTCGGTCCCAGCCGTCTCTAGCCTGCTCTGTTTCAGGCCTGTGGCCCACACCTCACCAGTGTTCCTGGGTCAGTCAGCCACTCCTCACAGGCCCTTCGGGTTGGTGGTGGGGCAGCATTAAGCCTTGGCTTCCTGGTGCCCAGGACCCGGCTTCTGAATGGGAGTCCAGGCTAGCTGGAGAGGACCTCTTTTTCCTCCCCCCAAGATGGAATGCTGGGCCTGCTTATCGGGACTTGTTCTCCTACTGTCTCCTCTGCCCAGTTCTTGGCGGTGCCTTGAGGCTACCCTGTCCCAGCTTATCACCAAGGGACCCTCAGCAGTGCCTCATTTAGCTCCTGAAAGCCTGGGGAGGCAGAGGGCCCAGCCTGGGCTACCCCCACTGCCAGCCACCCCCATTTGGCCCCCAGCCCAAGGCAGAGGCAGTGTGGAAATAGGAAGAGTCTGGAAGCCTGACTCAGAAATAATAGTGCTAAATTTAAAAGAAAGAACAGGATAGTAGATGCTGACATGGCTAGGAGTAACACCCCGGGACCACAGGAGGAGGGGGCTGCTGAGATCAGCTGGTTTGCCCCTCGGTTGTTTAAGAAGGAAATCAGCTTAAAGACAAGGAGGGACTTTAGCAGGATAAATAGTACAGGGAGCCATGCCTCATCCCAAGTCATTAGGGCCAGTATATTTTAGACCACAAAATTTTTCAGATTTAAAAAGGCTGCCTCATGTGACCAGGAGCCTGGGGTAAACCCTGATGGAGAAACACAGCCATACTTCAGCCAACAGTCACAGGAAGCTGGATGCCGATGGTGATTGGCAGCGCATCAGTTAGGTTGGGTTTGGCCGGCAAATCTCACAACCAGGTGTTGCCCTCCAGGTTGTGAGACACTTCCCTTTTCCCTGTGGATTTCAGAGCTTCAGGGAACCTGTGCTCCTCACAGTTATCGAAGGTCCCAGACATAGCCCCCACAGGCTTCCTCTCACCAGACACAGGGAGCCCTGGTTGGGGAAACTGAGGCTTAGAGGGGTTGATTACATGGTCCAAGGTGCACAGCCAGTCCGTGGTGGATCAGGGATGAGCCCAGGGGAGCCTGAGCCTGGAGCCGGGCGCTAACACTTTACTGGGCCCTGGACAGGTGGGCAGAAGCCTTCCCCAACGTTGCTCAGGTGGGGCGGGGCGGGGCGGGGCCGGCTGGGGCTGGGGCGGGGTGGGGCGGGGCCTGCCGGGGCTGGGGCGGGGCCGGGCGGGGCCGCTGGGGCGGGGCTGGGGCGGGGCCGGGGCGGGGCGGGGCGGGGCCGCGAGCTGACGATGCCCGCCCTCTCTCGCAGTACTTCACCTACAGCGTGCTGCTCAGCCTGCTGGCCTGCTCCGTGTTCCTGCAGATCAGCTGCATCGGCAAGCTGGCGCTCATGCTGTCCATCGAGCTCATCTATGTGCTCATCGTCGAGGTGCCCGGTGTCACACTCTTTGACAATGCCGACCTGCTGGTCACCGCCAACGCCATGTATGCGGCACCTCATTCACCGCCCACCGTGTTCGGGGGGGGGGGGCCCTCAGGGAGGCAGGAAGTGCAGAAGACTGGGGTCTGGCACCGCAGGGACACTGCGAGGAGAGTATCTAGCTCCTGAGCACTGCTGGGTCAGGCTGTCTGGCCCACAGTCCGCCGGGTCATCCAGTGACAGTTGTCAGCTTTCCAAGGGAGACGACTCCATGAAGGGAAAGGCCTCTGGCTTTGGGTGGAACTGAGTTTGGACCTCAGCAGAAGATACACATTGGGTTATTTTCCTGAAATACATTTTTTCCCCAGTAAAATGGGAATGATACTCATAGTAGCAAAATATCTACAAAGTGCCTGGTATGTACTATGCTTTTCTTCCCATAACCACCTCTGAACACACACCAAGTAGTGTGAAAAAATGGGACGAGTCTGTGTCTCCTGAGGAAACGCAGCACACTGCACTTTCTCTAAGAGGAAGGGGTCCAGCCAGACATCCATCCATCTGCTCGCCCATTTGTTCATTCAGAAATGTGTATTGAGGGCCTACCGGCTGCAGGCACTGAGCCAGGCAGTGGAGGTACAATTAGGATAGGACCAAGAACCCCACAGAAGTGCCCCTTCTTGTGAAAGAAGACCCCTGAGAAAAAGAAATTGTAGTGAAGAATCTAAGTCAGATTCAAGCAAGAACTTCCCTGTGGTTGTGTGGGGCTATGGGCAGATGACAGCAAGATGCTATGCCTTCAGGAACCGGGCAGGCTGCAAGGCCGGGGGAGGGAGGGAGCCAGATCCTTTCTACCCTGGGGTCAGGACTAGAGCTGGCTCTTTTGGCTGCTTTGTTTCCTGTTCTTCCACTCCAAGCCTTTCCTCTCCCACTGCTGAGGTTGACAGCAGAGACTGGAGATCATTGCTCTGTTGGGAGACCCTCTTTTGGCTCTAGGGCAGCTCTATTCAATAGACAAATAAAGCAAACCACAAATGTAATTTAAAATTTTCTAGTAGCTGTATCAAAAAAAGCAAAAGATACAATTTAAGAGCACTTTATTTAGCCAATAAACTCAAAATATGGTCATTTTAACATATCATCAATTAAAAAGTATTAGAGAAATACTTTACCTTTCTTTCCACACTATTCACAACCTGGTTATATTTTCACTCACAGTACAGTTTAACTTGTGCTAGTCCCATTTCAAGGCTCAGTAGACACAATGGCCAGCAGCTGCCACACGGGACAGTACAGGTATAGGATTCCACCCCTCAGCTCCCTCCAGATGTCAGCCCAGGGCTGGGGCAGACAGGCAGACAGGTGTGTCCAGGTGGGTAGGCAGGGTGGGGGAAGACAGGCAGGGTAAGAGCCAGCGATTTGTGATCACAGTGACCAGATGCTGGTTAGGGCTGGCCTTTGCATAAGCCTCCCAGCTGGAATGCCCCTGGGTGCTGGGGTAAGGACAAAGGAGCAGCAGAGCAGGACTGGGGGACAGAGATTGGCACTGGGTAGAAGAGCACGGCATGGGGGAAGGCAGCAGGGTGGGCCAATAGGAGGACGGGACTGGAGGCTGCCTTACACCAAAAAAAAGATCTGAACTGTCTCCCCCTACTTCCCTTCGCAGAGACTTGAGCAACAACGGGACCTCCCAGTGGTGAGTTAATGCCCCACATTGACAGGCCCTTGGCACAGAGCTGCAGAGAAGGCAACTGAGACCCAGGTGGGAGGGGCCTTGGCAACAAGGCAGGTGGTGGAGGAGGCTGGAGTGAGCAGGGAGGCCCTACGGGGAGCAAGCAGTCCAGGTGGGATAGTCACTTCTTTACTACATTCTGGTGACCAATAGCCTTAGTAGCCAGAGTTATCAGGGCCGCTGGCCTCATTTTAAAGCATCTAGCCTCAGGCTCTCCCCCAGGAGCAGGAACTGGGCCTGCTTCCCTCTATGCAGAGCCAAGGCTCCGGGCTGCTGGAGGGAGGCTCTGGGCAGTATTCGGCCTCTGGCTCTGCACTGGTGCAAGGAGCAGTGTTTGGAATGGCACCTTTTGTTTGGTATCTTTGTCAATGTTAACAGAAATACAATTAGAAACAGTAGCCACCAGTTTGCCTATTCCCAGTGTGTCGGGTGCTGCACTGAGCACCTCCTATACAGAATCTTCAGTCCTTCCCACAGCCCTGCAGTGTGGATATTCTTCCCACGTGGAAACTTAAGAGTCTGTCTAAGGTACCCCAGAGACAGGGTCAACAGGTGCTTCCTGGCTCCCTTGTTCCTGTGCACACTGTCCTGTCTTGTCCTCTGCCTTGTGGAAGGGCTGAGTTCATCTCCTGAGGTGACCAGGGGGCACCTGAGTGATGGGGGCATAAGGGACCAGGAGAGGGGCCATAGCTTCCTGAGTTGCAGGAAGGCTTCCCAGAGGAGGTTCACTCAGGCAGAGTTTGAGTGGCAGCTGTCCTGGGAGGAAGAAAAAGGCCTGGTGGGTCTTCGGAGCCTGCCTGAGTGCCAGGGTGGCCTCAGGCCTGTTTACCTCACTCCTGCAGCCCTGAGCACGCGACCAAGGTGGCCCTGAAGGTGGTGACGCCCATCATCATTTCAGTCTTCGTGCTGGCCCTGTACCTGCACGCCCAGCAGGTGGAGTCCACTGCCCGCCTTGACTTCCTCTGGAAACTTCAGGTGAATGGCCCTGGGGCTACAGCTGGGTGGGGAGCAGCTGGACCTCACGGCACTCACTGGGCTGGCCTGGACCTTCATCCTACACTGACAAGGTGTCCTCTCAGGTCTCATCCCAAATAACCACTGCCCCACATCCCAGGATCTGCTGCCTGCTTTCCAGGGTTGAGAGGCAAAGCCCTGGAGCATATTCCAGATGAACCCACCCCAATAGTACAGGGACTCTGAGCCCAGGAGGTGCGCTTGGAGTCAGCACACACTGCCGGAGCAGTTCCTGTGCATGTCTGCAGCAGGGACACTGGGGGTGGGCCGTTCAGCTTGTAGGGGGAGCAGCAAGGTGTCCAGGCATGTGAGGAGGAGGGGCGGGAGGTGAGGAGGGTGGGAGCTGGCAGGATCCTGGGCTGGTGGGGGCTGCCACCAGAGGCTTCTGTGCAGGCTTGATGTGACCACAGCTGGGCATGAAGACTCCTCCAGAGGAGGAAGAACCAAAGGAATCAATAGGAAGCCCAGCTGGACTCAGGGGCAGGGTGGTGGGGTGGCCAGGTCCATGGCTCTGACCTGTGTTGGTTGCATTGAAAGCAGAAATGCAACCAGTGCTTGACTCTCCAGGCTGTGACCCTGCACCCTGAGGACAGTGTCCACCTGCAGGATGGGATGCCAATGGGCCAGGTGGAGGTGGTGCTTTTGGTAGCCACAGTCTTAAGGCCCTGGGTTCCCTGATGAACCACCCCAGAGACTCCAAGAGAGGGCGCTCAAGGGCTCTCACAAAACAATGCCAGCTTCTTTGTGGGCCCTTTGAATCAAACCCCTGACAAGGTCTGACCTATCTCCAGACCACATCAGTTCACCCAGGGCTTGCTAAGAACTCCTCCATCCACACCGCTCACCGTCATGGAGGTTGAAGTCTTTGGCTGGGGGCAGGAGGCTTTTGATTGGGTGTCAAGTGTTGATGGGGCATATGGTTGCCTCTTCTGTTGGGTATGTTGCATGCAGTGTAGCTTTTAGCTCCAAGGTATGTGGTGAGGTACCCTGACGCTGGGGCATCCATGAATATTGCCACAATTGTCCCATGTGGAATGTCCCTCCTGAAGCTCTGGGCTGAGAACAACCTCCAAGAACAGCCCTGTGTGTCTGCCTTCTCAGGCCTCTCCTTTCTCCCACACCCCTCCTCTTTGGGAAAGTCCATGGGTGGGTGGTTGGGGGGCCTCCAGCACTCTCCTGAGGACTGATCAGGCTCAGTGGGGCCTAAGCCAATGCTCTTCTTCTCTGTATACCCCCCCCAACGAAACCCCACCCAAGATAGCTGCTCCTGTGCCTCACAGTTTTTAACAGAGACCTTGGGAAAAGTGAGCCTGCCCCCTGGCCCTGCTGGGTCTTCAGTCCCTTTAGCCACACCCTGGACTGTCTCTGTCCAACTCCTGAGTATGGGGATCAACCAGGTTGCACCCACACCTGGTTCTCCCTTGTGCCTAACCATAGCTGCTGTCTCAGCCCTGCCAGCGCATGGAGGCCTGGCCACTGGGAGGCCAGGTGCTGCCTGCCCAGGGCCTGCCAGCACTCAGCCCAGTTCTGACCCACCAGACTGGAGCAGCTGAAAGGGCTGTGCTGGGGGACTGGAACAACACTCCTTTCCATCCCCTAGGTCTGAGGCCTGCACCTTCCCCATGCCCCGAGGCCCCGCTCCAAAGCCCCAGGGGCGCTTGTGTTAGCCTGGCCTCAGAAACCTCTGACTTTCCCTTCCATACCTTTCCTCCCATCTTTCATCCTCAGGCCCCGAGCTCATCTCCATCTTTTTATTGGTAAGTTAAAAAAAAAAAATTGAACCTGCAGAAGTTTTAGAACAATATAAAGAAATTCAATAGTCTCTTCACTGTTTTTGTTTTATTGCCCCATCTGCCCCCTGTATGTATGTATATATTTTTCTTTTTCTTCCTGACATGATGCGTTCATCACCATTGGATCCTTCCTTCCAAGAGTGAGGTTACTTCCTCCATCCCTTACCCCGCAGCCTCCCCTTCAGGGAGTCAGCAGTGGAAACAGGCCCAGTTCACCTCTGGCCAGCTGTCCCGACTCTGGCCTAGAATCCTCTCCAGGAGTACTCTGCATTTAGTTGTCTCTTCCTTCTCTCCTTGTTTCTCAGTCCTTGCCATTTTAGAGATCTTGTACTCTGTGTCCTTCAGAGCCACACCTTCCTGAAGGAGACCCAGGGCAGTGGTGCTGGGCGCATCTGGGGCATCACACAGGGGACTCCCCATGCTGACCTGTCCCACCACTGATGGTGCTGACCCTGACCGCAGCTCTAGTTGCTGCCAGCCACATTTCTCCACTGTCAAGCCCCCTTTCCTTCCTTCCTTCCTTCCTTCCTTCCTTCCTTCTTTCCTTCTTTCTTTCTTCCAAGCTTCCTTTCTCTCCTTCATGTTTTCTTGTCATTTTGTGGAAAAATACTCTGGATATTACAACAATCTTGTGATCCTCAGCAAAGCTCCATCCAGCAGCCTTTGCAAACATTGATGACTCCTGCCTCTCTCAGCCTCACTGTGGAGGTGCCGCCAGTGATGCTGTGGCCTCCTTCCTCAATCCTTAGGGAGATCCCCCATTCACTAGCCCATTCATTCATTTATTTATGTCAGTGCAGATGCACAGACACCTGTGGGTTATAATCTGCCACTCGGATTATTCTAATGCTCATATCGCCCTAGGTTTGGCTAGTGTGCATTTCATCAAGCTGACTTCCTTGTCATTTGACCTGCCACTAGCACTCTTTGGGCATCTCCTGAATGTTGGCACAATGAGATGTCTCAAGCTTACCTGACATTTTTTCTGTTCCAGCCCAGGAATCAGTGATTTCTTCAAAGAGCCCTTGCTCTTAGTGGAGAGTGGTATTTAGAAACCAAGAACTGAGTGCTTGGTGGGCTTACTATTCCGGATCTGTGTCAGTTTTCTGTTGCTGTGACAAAATCTCTCAGAAAATCAACTTAAAGGAGGAAAGATTTATTTTGGCTCATGGTTGCAGAGATTTTAGTCCATGGTTCTTGGTCCCATCGCTTTGGGCCTGTGGCAAGGCAGAACCTCATGGCTGGGAACACGTGGTAGAGCAAGTTCACCTCATGGCAACCAGGAAGCAGAGAAAGAAGAGAAGGGCCCAGGGACAAGACACCACTGTGAAGGCTTCCTTCCATTAGGCTCTGCCTCCCAAACTTTCCACCATCTCCCAGAAGCACCACCAGCTGGGGACCAAGCCTTCAGCACACGATCCTTTAGTCGGGATTCCAGATCCAAACTATAACAGGTTCATCTCCAGGGCCAAAGCTGGGAAACACATGAAGTTGATGTAAATATGCAGAAATGCAGGGCTGCATGCAAACATACCACACCAGCATCTGTCTGTGTACATAGATTTATAAAAACCATTACTCACATCAGCTCTTCCATTCAAGACCTGTGCCTCAGGCTTCTTTGTAGCTTGCCCTGTGCCAGAGAGAAACCTGCCCAAATCACTCTCCTAAAGTGATCTATTCACTCAGTGGCTCTGGCCTCCCAACCCCACAGCCTCTTGCTGATCTTCCCCTTCTCTTCTTGGCCCTTTTGCCTCTTTGCACACTGGTGCCCCTCCCTCTGTCACTTTGCTTTCTCAGGCCTTGACGACCCTGTGCCAGGAGGGAAGCCACTGACTCAGCCTGTCGCAAGCCTGTGTCAGCCCTGTCCACAGAAGCTTCCCAACTGGCAGGTCCCTCCAACTCCCATTCTTTTCCTGGGCATTTTGCAACTTGGAGGACAACATACAGCAGTAAACAGAAACTTGACAGCAGGCCTTAGGAAGGAGGGTAATTGTCACCATATGCTCCCCAGGCTCGCCCAGCAGCCCCTCTACTGTTCCACCTGTGGTGTGTGCTGATACAGGAGGGGCAGCCCAGGAACATGCCCTCGCACACAGCGCCCCCTCGTGGCCTAACCATTGTCTTGGTTCCCCACCCTTACCTGCTCCTCCAGTATGGGTCTCCTAGGACTATCAAGAGGCTGTGGAACTCCACTCCAAACAGGTTGGGCAGCTACCCACATGGCGCTGTTGGCCATGTGGGTAGCTGCCCAACCTGTTTGGAGTGGAGTTCCACAGACAAGGCAGGAGTGCCTGGCCCACCTGGGAGATTGGCCTCCATCCCCAGCAGCCCTGCTCTACAGCCTCCACTCTATGCCGATGCTTTGGGCAGATACTCTCTAAGGGAGGCCCATGTCCTGTCTCTGATGCCCATGGGTGGATAGAAGGAACTGGAGTGCTCAGGGCCCCAGGGACAGGGTCTGAGCAGGTTGAGGCAGGACAGTGAGTGCCCTGTGCATTCGCAGAAGCAGATGGACGACTGCCTGGGGTCCTATATGATTAGCCCACAAAGGGAGGTAGAGGGACTCCCACCCTCTCAGGCAACCTGCTGCAGAGTGGGAACAGGTGGCCTTTGTTCTTGAAGAAGAGCCTGGGCTGAGAGCCCCACCTCACAGGAGCATAAGTCACCTGGCCAGAATGCTGGACAGGAAGATGGCACCCAACAGCTGCACTCACCTGGCATCTGAAGGTAGTGGGTGGAGGCTGGGGCCCTTTAGGGTCCAGGAGCTCCCTCAGGCATGACTCTGATTTTTGAAGCTGCATTGCCAGTGTCTCCAGGAGTCCACCAGGCTGTGGACAGTATAACCAGGACATCTTCATACCTTGGTAGCGAGCCTTGGCCTCAGGTCTTCTGTCCTTGGGCTCTCCCCGCTGGACCCAGGTCTATAGACGTGGGATGGTGTGCCAGCTCCTAGCCCACGGGCAGCCACTGCACAGGGAATACCAGAGCAAAGCAGCCCTGGCCTGTGGGAAATCTAGTTGCTGCTGAGTAAAAAGACATCTGCTAATGACCTTACCAGTTGGTGGGGGATGTATGTCTGCTATCAAGGGTGAGGAAGCCAGGTGACTCCACCCTGTAATCCCACATCCCGTGACCACTCTGGTCAGAGAGTCCTGGCCACACCTCGGTGTATAACTGCTTCTCTGCTTCAGTTCCTTGTGGCTGCTACTGGTCTCTTGACCCAAGGACTCTGCACTGTCCCTTTACCTGGAGGGTGAGTGACCACAAACTCCAACTGTACAGATCCATGACCAAAACTGGGGGAAAACCAAAGTTAAGGGGATGTCTCCTTCCTGCCTTGGCTGACACCTGGTGGCACCTGTCCCTCCTGGCTGCATCTGGCACTGGAGGCTGTTCTCATAGGAATGAGATGGGCAGGACTCTGGGCCATTTCCCCCCGTGACCAGTGGGTTGAAGTTGCCCTGGCAAGATGCTTTTCTGAGTGCATTCTTTGATTTTAAGAGGAAAAATGAAGGGTAAAGAGGCCTCAGGGAGTCAGCAGCCTATTTGGGGTGTGGATTTTGGACTCTCCCTTTCCCCTGGAGTCTAGTGCCGGGCTTGGGCAGACAGGAGACTTTCAGCTCCTCCTCTGGGACCTGCATCTACTCTGAGCTTTCCTCCTCTGGGACCAATCCCTGATGTGCATCACTTTCCAAGAAGTAGACCATTTCTTCTGGTGGTGACATAATGCTCTTTAGAGGACACTTGGAAGCAGAAAGACCACAGAAACAGCTGGCGCCTGGTGTTGGTGTTGGTGCGATTCCTGTCTCATTCTAAGTAGGGCTGTAACCCCCCACCCCCACCCCCTGACCGAGTCCTCTGTCCCCAGGCCACAGAGGAGAAGGAGGAGATGGAGGAGCTGCAGGCCTACAACCGACGGCTGCTGCACAACATCCTGCCCAAGGACGTGGCTGCCCACTTCCTGGCCCGGGAGCGCCGTAATGACGAGCTCTACTACCAGTCGTGCGAGTGCGTGGCCGTCATGTTCGCCTCCATCGCCAACTTCTCCGAGTTCTACGTGGAGCTGGAGGCCAACAACGAGGGCGTGGAGTGCCTGCGGCTGCTCAACGAGATCATCGCCGACTTTGACGAGGTGCCTCTGGGAGTCCTCTGAGTCCCCAGGGCTCTCTCCTCCATGTGGGTGT
Source organism: Ictidomys tridecemlineatus (assembly GCF_052094955.1). NCBI lineage: Eukaryota > Metazoa > Chordata > Mammalia > Rodentia > Sciuridae > Ictidomys > Ictidomys tridecemlineatus. The sequence goes on from NC_135479.1 coordinate 145,150,717, forward strand.
GAGCAGTGTGACAGGAGCCCTGATGGCAAGGGCCTGAAGGTGTCCCAGGGCTGTTCTGTCTCAGGCACCTTGTCACAGGTCCAGATGAGAAAACAGAGGCCCACAGACCTTGTGTGTCTCACCTAAGGTCAAGGCCTATAAGAGCCAGGGCTGGGGTTTGGGCCCAGGCTATATGAACTGGAACCTTCAGGGTCCCACTGCCCAGGACAGCCCAGAGCTTTGAGAGAATCAGAGGAAGGAGGAGCCACTGGGTGAAGGAAGAGAGCAGGGCAAAGACGCAAGGCCCAGGGCAGGGGAGGTGGCAGCCAGACATTGCTTCTTCATTTCTCGAGCTTGGTGAGCTGAGGCAGCCTCAATCCTGTCGGGAGTCTGGGAGACACAGTGCAGCAGGGATGCCCAGGCTGGACACAGGGCACAGGAAGAGCTGGGTCCTGGCAGCGTTGGAAAAAGCCCACAAGAGTCCTGGGGCAGCGGGCTAGATGAAGGGCTCCGGGGAGGCTTCCAGCACAAGGACATGGGAAAAGGATGTCTTGCTAGTCAGAGATGAGGAGGGTTCCCTAAGTGAGGGGGTGAGGACCTCTGAAGGGCCTCCAGCCGTCCAGCCCATTGGGGACATGAGACCCAGTGGCAACCCATGCCCTTGTCCTCAGGAGCTCTTGGTGTGGGGTTGGGTGAGTAGGTCACACTCCCTGGACAGCAGTTGAGAACAGAGGAGGCCTGTTCTGGAGGACGGGGATGCCTCACATTGAGCCTTTTCCCTTACCAAAGAGGGGACCATGAGGGGCCAAGCTGCTATACTCCCATGGTCCTCCTCTGCCCCTCCCTATAGAGCTCAGTGCCCTGGATTTGACCCAAGGTTGGTTTCCTTCTGTGCAGATTATCAGCGAGGACCGTTTCAGGCAGCTAGAAAAGATCAAGACCATCGGCAGCACCTACATGGCCGCCTCCGGCCTCAACGACTCCACCTACGACAAGGTGGGCAAGACGCACATCAAAGCCCTGGCCGACTTCGCCATGAAGCTGATGGACCAAATGAAGTACATCAATGAGCACTCCTTCAACAACTTCCAGATGAAGATTGGTGAGCAAGGAGGGCTTGCAGGGACCCTCTCCTCAAATCCCACGTTTATTACAATCCAGTGGTAGAAGGTGACAGGCAGCAGAGGCTGCATGCTAGTGTGTCTCTCTGCCAATGGGGGTGGCCAGGGGTGGGGAGCTGACCACTCAGCCTGTCAGTGCTCACATGTTGGCCTGCGTGTGATGAGGCAGGACACCTACCTTCTGAGTTCCCACTTCACCCAAGCATTGGGAAGGCATGATAGGACCCAGGTTGTGCCTGCCCAGAGGCTTTTGGGGAATGCTCTGTTCTGGGGGCTCCAGGGCCTGGTAGTAGCTTTGGGCAGATGGCAGGGCCATTTATTTCCAGAAAAACTGATGTAATCAACAGTAGTTTTATTAAAAAGTCTTCCAAATTCATTGAGTAAAAATGAAAACTAGTAAAATCAAATACTTGATATTTTAAATAAAAATGTATGAACATAAGAGATAAGTTATTACATTTGCAAATTTATGAAAATACTGAACATATTTTCTGCAAAATTGTTAGCAAAATAAAATGAGTAAAGTGAAGTTTATAGGCAATAGTGCATGCCTGTAATCCCAGTGACTCGGGAGGCTGAGGTAGGAGGATTGAAAGTTTGAGTCCAGCCTCAGCAACTAAGGCCCTGTCTCAAAATAAAAAATAAAAAGAGTTGGGGATATGGCTTAGTGGTAAAGTTCCTCTGGTTTCAATTCCCCAGCACCAAAAAACAAATGACAGAAAAATATGAAAAAAAAATCATGTAATATTGACAATGAACCAATTCTATTTCAACATTTTAAAAAACAGAAGTCTTAAAAAAATAATAAAAAAACTGGGTCAGTAGGTTATTGGACACAATATTTTATTTTATTTTTATGTGGTGCTGAGGATTGAACCCAGGGCTTCGCACATGCTAGGCGAGTGCTCTACCACTGAGCCACAACCCAGCCCCCTCAGTAGGTTATTGTTGAGTTTCAGGCAGTGAGGCAATCTTTTCTAGGTCAAGGTGTCAAACCTTTTGCACTCCACTCAACTGGGGGTCGTGGTGAGGGTGTGCAATGATCAGCCCTGTGTCTTACTGCACTTGTCCTTGGCTGATGGCTGAGAGAGCTTCACAGACACCTGGATGGTGTGCAGAGGCAGAAGCAGGGATTCTGCTGAGGATAGTCAGGGGATCAGAGAAGAGAAGCCCTGGGTCAGCTTCAAAATAGGACCATATTCTACTTGTTCAGAAAATCTTTGAACCAAAAACAGGATTTTTAAAAATGTTTTTGTTTTTATTACCCCAACCTTTTGACAACTTTCAACTTTCAGAATTGAAAGAACAGTACAGTGAAAACCCAGGTACATCTCACATATCTACCCAGCCCCGCCCCGCTCCATCCATAAAATGATCTCCAAATTACAGTTCTGGATGGGTTGTTCCATAAAGCTCAAGGCATTTCTGCAGTTTGTTTGTTCTTAGAACATATTTTTATTTTATTTTTGCTGTACTGGGGATTGAACCCAGAGCTTTGCACAAGCTGGGCAAGCACCCTACCACTGAACTACATCCCCAGCCCATTTTATCTTTTATTTTGAGACAGGTCTCACCAGGTTTCCCAAGTTGGCCTTGAATTTGCCATTCTCCTGCCTCAGGCTCCGGGTTAGGAGGGATTACAGGTGTACAACCCACATCCAGCTCTGGGAGTATATCTTACCAAGGATGTACAGTCTGACAGAGTGCAAGTTATTTTTGCAATAGAAACTTTGTCAAGTGTTGTCCTCTTCCTCCTCTTGAGATCTGTGGAGGCAGGAAATGCTTTCTGAAAGAGCAGACCTCAGTTCTATTCAGAGTTTTCGTGCATTATCAACTCCCTGGGAATGTCTCACACCATAAATGATTCAGAGTTCAAATTTTTAAAAAAGTAAAAGTAATTCACCAAAGAAAATACTGGCATTTCAATTCTAAAAATTAGCACATTAAACTGAAATGTTAGTTTACCGAAAACCAATATTATGATCATGAGTGTCCTCAGGAGACCTTTGTTCTGGCCTGAGTGTCAGGAATTGTGCTGTTCTTGAGGGAGCTGCTTCTTGTGTCTTGTGGGCACAGGGCTTTGTGACCTGGACAGGTTTCCATTTTTCTTTGGCTGCTAGAAAGGCCAGACAGAGCCAGCTGGGGATCTTCTTTAACTAACGTGTGGCCTGTGTTTGTTTTTGTATTAATGTTATTCTTGGTTTCATGTAATGTTGCTGTTCTCATTTGCCTCTCACCGCATCTTATCCACCTACAGTTTTGTATTTTCCTCCTGGTGTGTATTTTTGTAAACTGGAGATTGAGTGATAGCATCAACCAAGAGATAGCTAAGGAGCCTTGAGGAGTAGATCCATTCATACGAACTCAGGGGCACCTTAGTTGGCAGGCGTGGCCTTTGGGAATAGAAGCCTTCCAGAGCTCTGTGTGACCAATGAGGTGGACAGTTGAACCTGGTAACAGAAGGCAAGGCAGAAAGCTTCATGTGGCCATGATAGGACATGGAGAGAGAGGAGACCCAGGCAGGGTTAGGAGCCAGGTCTTAAGAATGAGAACAGAAGGAAACAGAAATAGGAGTGAGAAAGAGAGAAGGGGCACATTCTGTCTATTGAGTTTGAGTCAATGGTGAACACCTCAAAGCTACCCAGAAAGGGACAATTAAGAAAAGGCAGTTGGAGGGGCTGGGGTTGTGGCTCAGCAGTAGAGCGCTCGCCTAGCACGTGCAAGGCTCTGGGTTCGATCCTCAACACCACATAAAAATAAATAAATAAATAAAGATATTTTTTTAAAAAGGCAGTTGGATTATGCAAGAGGTCACTGGAGACCTGAAGAGGGCACTCCTGGCAGTGGACTTGCAGAAACTGAGCATCACCTGGTGGTGAGGACACAGGAGCCCTGATGTATGCCTGGATTCCTGGGGTCTTGGATTAACATGCACTTGATAGAGCAGAGAAGTGGGAGACTGCAGGGGGAAGCTGGCACCAGGCTAGGAGGCAGAGGGAGAACCTGCAATGTGCAGAGAGAGAGAGAGAGAGAGAGAGAGAGAGAGAGAGACGCCAGCGAGGACTAGCAAAGCAAGTGTCAGTCTTAACCTGACAAACGTGGCTGATGTCCCCTGCAGGGCTCAACATCGGCCCTGTGGTGGCTGGGGTGATTGGAGCTCGCAAGCCTCAGTATGACATCTGGGGAAATACAGTGAACGTGGCCAGCCGCATGGACAGCACTGGCGTGCCTGACCGCATCCAGGTGAGTATGAGAGCATCCACTGTCCAGGTTACCCACGAGAAGGCCTCTGTCTGATGCTAAAAGTTCTTCAGGGAAGGCTGCCCACAGCTCCCAGTCAGAATTTCTGATCCAAATCCAAGGGTGATGGGGCAGTTGGTGCTGTAGTCATGGAAACTTGGAGAACACAATTGTGTTTTGGGCCCTCAGCACCTTGGACAGATCTTCGGGTTGTGCAGAGCCCTCTGCTGGGCACAGAAGGAATCGGGTAGGCAGAAGCAGGGCAGTGGCTGTGATGACGAGCCCAGGACCTTCCCAGCCAGTCACACGGAGGGTACACCAAGACACCTGCAGGGAGTAGAGTCTTGCCCGTGTGGCTTGAACCAGGGAAGGCTGCTGGGCCCTAGGATGGCGCCGTCATCAGTTGCAGCAGTCGGTGGCCTGGCCAGAGGCCCAGGGACTTTTTCCTTTCACGAGGTGGCACTTGTGATCCCCAGGCCTGCTGGTCTTCAGCTGCTTTCCTTTTTCTCCCCCTCAGGATTTCCATGATTTGCTTCAATCTGAAAAAATGGCCCGAACTGTGCTCTCGTCCTGTGTGGCCCTCTTGCATGGTTCCCTGCAAGGATGTGGGAGGTCAGCTTCCTGGCCTCAGTTTTCTCAAGTGATAATTGTGCCATTTTTAAGACATTTTGTCCACATTGACACTACTTAAATATCCCCTCACTCGTCTGTGTGAGAACAAGGAGACTGACCCCAAGCACAGTCCTGGCCAGATCCAGCTGACCTGGGATGCTGACAGGCCAGGCCATGTGGCCTTCTCTCACCTCCTCTCCTGCACCAAGAAGAGAAGGGATGGCAGGGTGGGGACTGGGGCCCTGAGGGAGCTGTCTGCAGAGCTTCTAACCTACCTGGTGACAGGCGTGAGGGCCTCTGCCAGCAGCCACCACAATAACCAGCACTGCACCTTCACTGGGGCCTCATTGTGCAGACACCACAGTTAATGACAGCAGCCCCCAAGCAATGCCCCTGCCCCAGCCTCTTGCAGTCAGGCTGGGTAACTGTGTGGTGGCTGGCGGGAGCAGAAAAGGCACCTGCATCATCCTGTGAGGCACTTGGCCATCCTGCCAATTCTTGCTCCTGTCATTCTGCTTCCCTCCTCACCTAGCCCAGCACAGTGTCATTGGTGAAGCCCCAGTGAGTTCTCTTTATCACCAAAGCTGACACAGAGATATGTACAAAGCCTGGAACCCAGTCCAGTCTCTGCCATTTATTAACTGTATAATCTCAGGCAAGTGACAGATTTGCTAGTGCTGGGGATAATAATTGTATAGCTTCATATAAAGATGAAATGAGATAAGCAGTTGTTCTCAAACATCTATAGTGAAAACCAGTTTTTAAAAACCTTTCTACTCTGTCATGTCATGGAGTGATACTTCCATGAAAGATGCTGGTCACACACCTGGCTGTTGGGTGCAACAATGTCACCATTGCTCTGAAGGTTCCAAAGTATTACTCTCTGCCTCTGACTCTCTGGACTGCACCTAAGCTGTTAGGGGCCACAGGCCACACTTTTGAGTAGCACTGAATAGCACATGTGAGGCTTCTGTCACAGCATCTGACAGAGTGAGTGCCGAGAACCACAGTGGCTATCATTCTCATTCTAAGGGCTACTTCCATGGACAGGTCCCTGCCAGTACCCAATATCCCCTCTATAGAAGAGCAGGGGCATCAGCAGAGTGTGGGAGTCAGGGGTGGCTCTGTCCCCACTACAGTTCATGGCTAAGGTCATCAGTGATCTGTCCTCTCTCCTGCTTTGCCTCCTCAGGTCACTACGGACATGTACCAGGTGCTGGCTGCCAACACATACCAGCTGGAGTGCCGCGGTGTGGTCAAGGTCAAGGGGAAAGGCGAGATGATGACCTACTTCCTCAATGGAGGGCCCCCGCTGAGTTAGCAGCTGCCAGCAGTGGTGCCAGCAGCCTGGCCTCCAGAGGAACGGAAGCGGCTTCTCTGTGTGCCGCGTGGGCAGGTGGGGAGCCTGCGCTCCAGCCACGTGGTCGCGCTGGTGAGATTTCCCACTTTGACTTGGAAGCAGCCTCTGCCCTGGCTGGTGGGCGTGGCCTCCGGCCCAGGCCCTGGGTGCCAGCGTCCTGCGAGCACCAAGCTGACCAAAGATGTTTCCCTCTGCAGAAGACTCCGCCGGACTTGAGCTCAGCCTCGAGTTCTCTGACAGGTGCTGCCGCTGAAGGGTGGAGGGCGCTGCTGGAGCTTTCCCAGCCCAGCGCACAGCGGCAGGCCCGCGGAGGGCCTCAGCCTAGGTGGGTGGGTAGGCGGGCTGGACGCTGCCCTGGGGGTACTCGGGGTCCCCCGGGGGTCTGTTTTCCACATGAGCCTTTAAACTTCAGACAGAGGCTGCAGCCCCTGCTTCCTGGCGGTGCTCTGAGGCAGGAGAGCTGGGTTTGTTGGAGCCGTGGCCTTCGCCGCCATCCTCTGCCCATGCGTCCACGCACACAGACTGTGCCCAGTGAGGGAAACAGGACTCATTACAAGGGGGAGGCGAGAGGACGCTAAGCAAGCAGTGGTGGCTCTGAGAAAAAGAAAATATTTATTAAATAAAACAAAACAAGTTTTCTGTGCCCTTCTTTAGACTATGCTAGTTGTATGCGTGTAGGAGACACAAGCAGAGGAGGATGCCACTGGGGGGGAGGGGGGACCCCAAGTTGTCTTTTTTGTATTTTTTATTTTGTATTATTGAAAGCCTTGGAGATCTAACAGATATACCAAATTCTATATTTTGTAAATTCTCTATATTAGAAAACAGCTGTGCACAGGGGCGTTTGTGCTCACTTGTACTGTACCTATGTCAGCGTGTGTCCTGGTGCACATGTGCGTGTGTTCATGCCATGCGGCTGCCCTGCAGGGACCTTCCTCACCTCAGACTCGGCAGTTTTGGTTTTCCCAGGGGCAGTGTGTGTTCTTTTGGGGTACCCTACATTCAGATCAAGGAGGAAGAAGCAGACACACTTGACCCTCTCTCTTTTCTAACACAAAGGCAAAGACACAACCCTCTTCCCCTGAGTAAAAGCAGATGGAAATGATAAGAAAACAGCCATTTCTTTCCCATCCCAGGTGGTGTTGGAAGCAAGGGGAACAGCCTCAGTCTGTGTGGGCAGCATGGCCCCCACCTGTTCTTCTGCTCCTGGGGATGTCAGATGTTCGCACCCATAGAGGCAGCACCTAGGGACTCCTGGGAGCTTAGGGATGGGCCAGGGCTGGGAGGAAGTCTAGCCTGCCAGTCTGCTTAGCTGGCCAAGGGGCAGGTGGCTCTCCCTGGACACCATCCCTGTGACCTGGGAATGCAATGTGTAGGTCTCAGGTTTGGGGAAAGGGTGTGACCTTGCCCTCTACCTGTAAACCAGACAGAGGAATGGGTAGAGCCCAGTCTTGGAGTCTGTGGGGGAAAAGCAGCAGAAGTGTCATTTTGTCTAGTTTTTATTTGAGGGGTGGGAAGGGAGCAGTTCAATACATGAAGGAGAGAAAAACTATTTTTTATAACTTTTGAGGGAAGCATTTGAAAAATGATGTACTAGCACAGAGTTGTATTTAAGCAGCATCCTTAAGGGCCTGTTCCCAGATCTTTTCATTGCTTCTCAGGGCAGAATTATTCTTCCTGGACACTTGGAAGGAGACTGGACGGCAGCTATTTGCTGTCTATTGAGACCGTCCTTTATGTCCACCGCAGCACCTTCCCCTCCTATGCCCCACCCCCACCCCAATTTGAGCGCAGCTCTGAGAAGCAAAGCATATGGACCCCAAACTGCCAAGTCTGAGTGTGTCCCAAGCCCCTGCCACTCCACCTTTGAGTTCTGCATCACTCCTCCAGCCCCTGGCGCGGGGCTGCTCTCTCCCACAGCGTCATTCTCAAGTCCCCTGTCCTCCATATGGCCTGCCAGTGGTGCTTCCGGCCTGAGTAAAGTGTGCGTGCTGAGTTCATCCCGTGTTCCCGCTGTTGGTCTCGGCCTCGTGGGGCCCTCCCCATCCCAGCAGTGACTGGTGACAGCGTGCAGTGCTAGCTCTTTGTTCCCTCTAAGGGGTGTGCACTCTTTTTATTCCTGCTCTTGCAAAAACGGATACGATTATGATTTCCCATGGAAATTGAAAAGTCTATTTAAATAATTTAACTATTAAACACTTTCACTGGTAACGTGTCCTGATCTGATTTGTGGCTTGGGCCAGGGTCCAGGGAAGGATGTTTTAAAACAGGTGAGCCAGATTTGTTCGTATGCCAAGAGAAGGAAAGGAGAAAACACAGGAGGAGAACACAGACCACTAAAAGGAACCGAGACGGTGGGAGGCCTGGGCCGCAGGCCACAGGTGAACTGATTTGCCTACGTGCTAATGATGGCTCTCTGTGCCACACTGCAATGGGCCCCAGATAAATATCATCTCACTGAATCCTCCTGGCTACCTCATTTCACTGATGAAGAAATAGAGGCACAGAAAGGTTGCACTATTTGCTTAAGGCCCCATGGCTGGAAATAAAGAGAGGAGTTTGAGAACAGGCCTGTCTGCTGTCAAAGCCCAGGTGGGCCCCCCTCAGCAGCTCTGTCTGTTGCTTCTGTCAAATTCAGGGTTATATTTGGGTTCAGGACATAAATCCAGAAGGGTGTGGGCAAATCAAGTTTAATGTGGGTGTAAATTAAAAAGCCAGTGACAAGGACTCCACTGTCCTCATTAGTGAATGGACATGGTACATGCTACAGAGGTAGAAATCCTAGGCAGAGCAGACCTGCTCTAAAGAAAATGGATATTATTAGGGCTTCAGATATGCATGGGGAGAGATTCATTTTATAAAGGCAGGAGTTTGAGAAAACTTCAGGCTGGAGCATATCAATTTGAAAACCAGATGACAAGGAAGTTCAAACTTCAGAGAGCAATTGACCTAAGTGGGAACTTTAGCTGTAAAGAGGCTCAGGAGGCTGAGGCAGGAGGCTAGTGAGTTCAAAGTTAGCCTCAGCAAAAGCCAGATGCTAAGCAACTCAGTGAGAACCTATCTCTAAATAAAATACAAAACAGGGCTGGGGATGTGGCTCAGTGGTTAAGTGTCCCTGAGTTCAATTTCTGGTACTCAAAACAGACTAACAAAACTCCCACCTGCTGTGACTGGTAATCACTGTCCTGTGAAGCCCCTGAAACTGAATATGTACATAGGGCATACCAGGACACCAAAAGGAGGTGACTCGAAACCTTCATAAACCCTTCCTATTCTCAGCTCATTAAGCTGATCCCAGAGAATGTATGGTTCTTCCTTAAAGGTTTTCACTTTTTTTCCCCCAAAAGCATCTCCACACCTAGAAAACTCATGAAACTTATTAGGAAAAATGCCATGAATATTGGCAAGAGTTTGAACACCTCTATGCCTACTAATAGTAAATACCAGACATCCATCAGTCAACCTGGCTATTAGACTGCAGTATGTAGTTAGCAACGAATGAATGAGAAGGCAGAGTGAATCCTGGGCACTGAGGAGGCAGAAGGTGAATGTTATCAGGGAGCCATGTGACCTCAAGACTTCCAAAGTTAGAAATATCCTTATGAACTTTTCCAAAAGCAAGTCCCAGCCCAAGTGGCACAAAGTTGACAGAGGCCTAGAGCTGCAGTGTGCACATGGTCAACAGGTGTCTTTCATGACACTCCCTTCATAGACTGCTCATCAGCAGCATCTAAGCTTCCCTGATCCTAAAAGAGACGCTAAGCCTGTCACCACAGGGCATGAAGCACTGGCAGACATGCGGATGGATAGCTTAGAAGTAGTACTGAGCAGATTCTCACCGCCACTGGCCAAGAGAATGACAAAGGCAGAAAAACACAACTCAGAAAACCCACAGCTTTTGACTTTGTCCAAACCAAAACAACACTGAAGAGAACAAATCATGTACATAGTTCATCCTCGAAACAAAGGGAACTGGCCAGGCTGGGACATGCTGGCCATGATTGCTCTGCACAATGCCACCACCCCTTAGGGCAAGTACCAGCAGAGTGGGAACGCGGTACTGTTTATGAACGTGAGATTATTTACTCACCATCCCCCTGTCTGGATGAACTGCAGCATGTATAACACATTTTCTCACTTCGGCCTCTCCAGGGCCTGGAAGCAGTTCAAGGAAGGGTTGGTGCATCCCCCAAGGCTGCTCAGACGCTTAGTGACAAGTGGCTTTGGCACTTGTCCCAGGGCGCTTCTGTCCAGTGTGCCCATCTGGCTGGGAACTGCTGGGCTTGGCAGGAACAGGGCTCATCACTCCTCAAGGTCAACAGTAGGTGCGATCCAATTAATAAAGGATGCTTTTCTTATCCTTCCAGATTTTCCAAAAGCCCTCTGGGTTTTTTCTCCTATCTTAGGAAGGAAAATATAATATTTGCTGTCCTCTTGCCTGTCTTTCCTGCCCATCTGCAGGGTGGCTGCTTCACAACACAAGAACAAAGCCAAATGAGGGCATCGCCATGGCTGGCCTCCAGGGCCCTTCCTCACTGGCATTCTTGGATTCTAAATATTTGTGTAACTCTTTATCCATTCTTCAAGTGCCAGACCACATGTATGGCACAAATGTAAACACAGCCTAATTAAGACTAAGATTTTAGAGGCAAAGGCACAGACACAAGTGAGAGAAAAGCATGATGCCAAGGGGATCTGTAGGACAATCACCTTCAAACCAAGGTCAAGCACAGCCCTGGCTTTGCCCTTCTCCAGACACCAACCCAGCAGCAGCCGCCACAGTACCTGACAGGAGCATAGCCGGGAGCTTCTGTCATCAGGGTCTCTAATCCAGGGGTTGGAGGGAGAAAGGTAGGGAGCAATTGAGATTCACAGAGCAAGCAGAGGGTCCAGAGAGACAAGGGAAAGGGAAAAGATGATGTAAGGGTGAGGATCAAGGGTACAGCCTCCTGTCCCCACTGGATTCCCAGCTTCACACCTCAGCCACCATGTTTCTAGTAAGCAGTCTCCCACGGCCCCCCATCCCCACTCCACATGGCCATAGCCTGCTCATCCCCAGGGCCACTTTCATATTGCTGGTCCATTAGGCCCATGAATTTAAAGAATTCACACTGGAATTCATTAGGGGGTCCATCACCATTTTTTCCATTGGCCAATTTCTAATTTAGACCTGGCTAGAATAGGTTTGTCAGCATCTCTGTTTTCACTCACTAGTTCTCCAGTTTTGCAGAACTCACTCCCCTACTTTGTCAGTGAGCCACAGTGACACTCCTGCCACTCGCTGCCCGCCACTACCCCTGCTCATGCAGGATGTTTTTTGGAGATGTTTTCCTTCAGATGAAAAGATTCATGTTGCACTTGTTTCTTTTAAAGGTGCCTTAGCTCTCCCTTCCCCAGCATCTGTACAGTTGAAGATGTGGGCTGAAGGATGCTAGCTGCCCACTTCTACCCCTCGCCTTCCCATCAATGCACACGGTCCTGGGAATCCTTACTGAAGGCACTAAGGCAGCTTCACCCAAGAGTGCCTGCTAAGTTGGATTAGTATGTTCAAAGCAAAGTGGACCTTCACTTAAGTGGTGGCTTCTGAAGAGCTTTATAGATGACTTATCACATTTGGGGGCATCCACAAAAACCTATAATACCTTTAAAGAAACAGTAGACGCAAGAAGGCTACCTGAATCCCAGTTTTACGGAGTCGCTTTCCTCACACTTGCTGTGCCAGACTCTGTTCTCAGTGCTTCACTGGATCCTCACAACAACCCCACTTTACACAGACAGAAACTGAGGCAGAAAGGCTAAGTGATTTGCTGAGGTCCAATCTCGTAGAAAGGAGAGCAAGAGAGTCTGGATCCAAACTTTTAATCACCAGTTTAAACTGTAAAAAGTTACCTCCTATTCTTTGATTAATGTTTTCAGCTATAGAAATGACTTCAAGCAGAGGTCCCATGAAATTACTTCAAGCCAAAGAACAAACGTAATGTTGTATTCCACCAGGAAAAAGTTTGTAATACACAAATCACCAAGAGATTTTCGCCGGGTACAATGGTACACGCCTGTAATTCCAGAGGCTTGGGAGGCTGAGACAGGAGGTTCCTGAATTCAAAGCCAGCCTCAGGAACTTAGTGAAGCCCTAAACAACTCAGTGAGACCCTGTCTCTAAATACCAAAAGGGCTGGGAATGTGGCTCAGTGGTTAAATACCTCTGAGTTAAATCCCCAGTACCAAAAAAAAAAAAAAAAAGTTTCACTGCAAATGTTACAACATATACTTCCTTGCTTTAATATCTAAAGACCACTAGGATTTCCCAAACCTCCTATAGCCATCTGTTCTGTATAAATTTTATAGATGTATAAATTTTAGCAAACTATTTTATTCGCCTAGGTCATCTATACTACAGAGATGGCACTGACCTGATCTCTTTTATTAAAAAAAAAAAATTCATGTAAGCTGGGTGTAGTGGTGCACACCTGTAATCCCAGTGACTTGGGATGCTGCTGAAGGAAGAGGATTGCAAGTTTGAGACCAGCCTCAGTAACTTAGCAAGACCCTGTCTCAAAATAGAAAACAAAAAGGGCTGGACAACAAGTGCAGTGACACATGCCTGTAATCTCAGTGGCTTAGGAGTCTGAGGCTGGAGGATCACAAGTTCAAAGCTAGCCTCAGCAAAAGTGAGGTGTTAAGCAACTCAGTGAGGCCCTCTCTTTAAAAAAAAAATTGTAATTGGACATACCTTTATTTATTTTTATGTGGTGCTGAGGATCGAACCCACAGCCCTGCACTTGCTAGGCGAGTGCTCTACCACTTAGCCACAACCCCAGCCCTAGACCCTCTCTCTTAATAAAATACAAAATAGGGCTGGGGATGTGGCTCAGTGGTTGAGTGCCCCTGAGTTCAATCCTCAATAACAACAACAACGACGACAAAAAAGGGCTGGGTATGTAGCTCAGTGGTAAAGCAACCCTGGTTTAATCCCCAATACCGGAGATATATTTCAACAGATTGCCATGTTCCATAGCTTAGTTACAGGGTAGCTAAGTGTATGGGTTCTGAGATGAAATCTGGTGCTACTACATGGGTTAGATTGTGACTGAGGTGAGGTTGCTCAACTTCTTTGGATTTAGGTGGCTCATTTTGTAAAAGAGCCTTCACGGATGCCTTCTATGAGACGACATGCCCACACTCACGATGCCTGTTACATAGAGTACACTGCCATTCTCCCCATGTCTGCTTCATTTGTTCTCACTGCTGCTTTACCAGCAAGGGCCCAGCTGCTGTCAGTTACACATACACACTAAGAATTTTCTTTCTGAGATGCACTGTGGTATAGAAAGATGAGCACCAACTTTTAAATCAATAAATCGGAAGCCCTTATTTGACAGCCATACCCACTATAGATTAGTGTGCTACCATACAAAGGACAAGTTCCTGACCCAAGTCTTAGTTTCCTCCAGTGAAAACGATGTAGTGCTCCCTTCCACCCTGAGCTGCCATGAAGATCAACCATATAGAATCTAGCAATGGCCCACAAAAGGCACCAACAAGCTTTCTCATCATTAGTCCTAGACACTATAGAGACCCAGAATACAAAAGCTGATATGGTCACCTTTAGGCAGGTCTTTACAACCCAGCCTCAAAGCAAAGCACTGGCACCAAGGCAGAGCAGAAAACAGGATGCCAGGGCCAAATGGGAAATGGAATGTCTGGGTCCTATTGTCAGATGAAACTCAAATGTACTCTATCGCTGTGCTGTGGGATGCAGGAGAAAAGGGCAAAAGTGAACCGTGGGTAATGTTGGGCTGAAAATAATGTTTGTTGCCAAGGAAACATGGGGAAGGATTAGTGATGCTAGGTTGCTGATTCAAGAACTCTGAGAAAGCCAGTTGTACTGAGATGACTGATTACACACAAGCACTGCCAACACACAGGACACCTGTGTGCCCACGTTGTCAACACCACTCACTGTTAACAAGCAGGAGGATGCAAACCACATGGCTTCCAACCACACAGTGTTTGGATGTTTCCTGTGATTTCATCTGCTAAATAAAGTAACCTAGAAAGCTGGCCACTCAAGATGCTGTAAGAGTGGCAGTGGTAGGTACTGCTTCTCTTCGAAAAAGCCAGTTTTAACCAGGAGGCTGTAATCCACCAGCCAGTGAGGATGATTCGGCAGCTCCATCCCAGTGAGGACTGCAGGTGCCAGCTAAACTCGGCTGCCTTGGCCCTAGCTGCAGAGCCAGCCACAACCCTTGGAGCTGCAGGGGTTTCTCCTACTCATTTTTAGCAAGGGATATTTATTAAAAGAATTTAAAACTTTTACAAATTTTAAAAGATTTTAAATTAAAAAAAAAGATCAGATCTTCCTTTATCATGGCATTTCTAGGTGGAAAGACTCCCTTTCCTTAGAGATAATGCAGAAAAACTACTAAGGAAGTCTTGCCCAGAGACAAAGAATGAAGCCCTAAAGAGTGACTTATATTTGTGGTGAGGCTACGTGTTCAATTTGTTCAAAGTGGTGGATACTTCTGAAATGATTTATTTGTTTTTTTTTCTATACCTGTGGAGTAGCTCCAACTCTTGAAGTGAACCCAAAGTCTGTCAAAAGAGGAACAAGAATAGGAAACCCAAAAACACTGGTTGTGCTTGCCTGGAAACCCAGCAGCTCAAGTGCATCCTTGGGTTACTTAATAAATCTTCTGAAATGCCAAGCAACTTCATGTTTGGAGGACAGCCAAACTCAGGGGCACAACAAAGTTGGCTCCCCTGTAACACGGTGGTTAAGTCTCACACGACAAAGCTCTGGTCCCTGTTGACAAAGCAGCAGCCTAATGGGATTCCAGACATGGCCTATCAGAAATGGACCCATGCACTTTTCCAGACTGGATTCCACTGTGAAAAACCCACATTTATTGCAAAATAAATGTGTTAATCCAAGAATAGCACATTCACTTGATATAAATTATTAAATTACTAATAAATAATAGTTTATTTATTAGTAATTTAATAATTTAAAGTTTCTCCATGATTCAAGGCATTTGTCTCAAATGAATTTCCAAGCTTTAATAGATATTTGTTTCTAGTGTAGGGCAAGAATTTTTACTTATGGGAACAAAATCCTATTTTAAACACACACACACACACACACCATGAAATGGAAGCTTTCAAAGACAGGTACAAGCTGAGGATCCAAGGCACAATCATAACAAGCAAACAGCAAATAATGAAGAATTTTGTTCATTTTAGCACTTCTTAGGACCCCCAAGTGAGAACACGTTTACCAGAGTTCATCAGGACAGAGTCCCACCTAAGGAACTGATATGATTTGGAATTACTGATAGATCAAGGCATAACTTATCTGCCTTCTTCTAGCCTGAACTTTCAGGAAGTTCCACTGTCACATTTTATACACTGTAACAGCAACATTTTTACCCTTGTTTCCATTTTCATTGATCTTGTTTTTCTCCCCTTTCAGTTCATATTTTATTTTATTCTATTTTTAAATATTAATTTTTTTAGTTGGACACAATACCTTTATTCCATTCATTTGTTTTTATGTAAGATAATGATCTCACACACCTTACAGGCTGAAGAGATTCTTTCTCATGAGCCTAAGAACTTCTTTAAAACCCCTGCATGTGCTAGGCAAGCACTCTACCGCTGAGCCACAATCCCAGTCCCATCAGTTCATATTTTATTAACATAGTTTTTTATGTCTTTTCTTGGTATGTTGTGTTCAAATTATTTTGGGAATTAGGCCACACAGAAAAAACACACTTTAAATCCAGACCAAAAAAGCAGGCAAATATTGCAATCACTTTAGTATACAAAAGAGGGTATCTTTGCTCTCATGGCACAATCAAAAAGCAGTATTTCAGGGGGCTGGGGATGTGGCTCAAGTGGTAGCACACTCCCCTGGCATGCGTGCGGCCCAGGTTCGATCCTCAGCACCACATACAAACAAAGATGTTGTGTCCATCGACAACTAAAAAATAAATAAATATTAAAAAAATTCTCTCTCTCTCTTAAAATAAAAAGCAGTATTTCAGAATCACCAAAATTAAAATAAAACACATCAGCAGCAGGACTGAATGCACTGATTTCTAAAGGCTTCAACTGACAGATGTGGTGGTGCACACCTGTAATCCCAGCAGTTTGGGAGGCTAAGGCAGGAGGATTGCAAGTTCAAAGCCAGCCCCAGCAAAAGTGAGGCACTAAGCAACTCAGTGAGACCCTGTCTCTAAATAAAACACAAAATAGGGCTGGGAATGTGGCTCAGTGGCTGAGTGCTCATGAATTTAATCCCTGGTACCCCCTTCCCTCCCCCCCAAAAGCCTTTAATTCCAATATATTCCTTAAATATAATCCTGGCAACTTTCAATAGTCTCACATCAGTGGAAAAAGCCCACACTAGGAGATTAGAGTTGTGTGCTTAGCTATGTGACATGGATAAGTCAGGAGGATCTGCTCACCTTGGGCTCCTCCTGCTCAAGTAAGGGTAGCTACTACTTCCCCTGCACTACAAAACTACTCTGTACTCAGACTTGCTTTTAGAAGTCAAAGTGCAATATAAATGTAAGATAATGATCTCACACACCTTACAGGCTGAAGAGATTCTTTCTCATGAGCCTAAGAACTTCTTTAAAACCCATGGCCAAAATATTTCCTTCCAAACTCATAGTTTCTTTGGCAGCAACATGACGCGGCAGAAAAGCTCTGTAACCACTCGAGATGCAGGCACCAAATAATGAAAGAAAGCATTTATAGACGTAAAACATTATTTATACCTGTTTCAATTTTTTTTACATTAAGATATAAACATCCTCTTATCCAAAATATTAGTGAAAAACAAAAACAAATTTAGCCTTTAAAAAGAGCTGGTGTGGAGTTTAAGTGTCCTTGCTGAAAGATCCAAATACCAAACGTATATAACTTATCAATTCCATAGAAAGGAGGTAGCTCCTGAACCAAAGAGAGCTACAAAATACCAACACACAGCAGAATCACAATTAACCAGGACGTTCCAACTTCCTGTTTAATTGACCATTTACAAGAAAACTCTTTATTTCAAACATTAGTTTGGAAATCCTAAATTGAACCACTTTACTTTCTTGGCTCAGTAAGTATAACATGCCAAACATAATTCAATGTTGTTTTGATGATTTAGGATCATATGATGCCTTGGGACATCTCTCTCAGAATGTACATAATTTCTGTGCAGTCTTGTTAAGCAAACTGGAGTGAATTGGAGTTTCTTGTTTTAAATAAATCCCTGACACCATAAGCTTATTAACATCCTTTATCTCATTCTCCTTAAAGGAGGGAGCGGGCAAAGGTTCTAATTAAGATCTCATAGTTCTAGTCAAATCCACATACACTGGTTCAGGCAAACAAAGCATCCAATGACTTTATCCTCTGGACTATTTCTTCTACCTAATAAATATGCCCAGTAACACGAATTACATGTGCTGGGGTCCACTGCTATGGGGAATGATACGAAATTTCAGTATCCTATGAATTCCTTGTTTGAGAACTTTTCTTTAAAAACAAAGGAAAATTAATCACTCATGGAGTTGACTAATAAAACAGTTGTAGATTTTGCTAATGGAATCAATCTGGGCTTCCTATATTAATTCACAATGGCTTGAAAAATCTTTCTAATGATATCAGAAAGTAACTTAAATTCTCCCAGATACTAGATGTTCACCCCTCACCCCAAAACAATAAAATAGCAAGAGTTGCTAGGAAAGTACTGATGCTGATTCCAATTCTGATTAGTACTGTCCAATATTTCCATAGTGCAGGACCATACCACTGGTGGCGCACAAAGCAGAATTAAATAACGCTTAATCATAGTGAGCATGTCTTCCCTTTACAATTTTCTTTTATCCTCTGATTAAAGAAACAACCTCATTCTGCTGCTGGGTAATCTTTCTTTCTCTTTCTCTCTCTCTGCCACAAAAACAAAAAACAAAAAACAAAAAAAGGCCTTTAAGATTCAGAAACTTGGCAGGCATTAGTTCTACCTAGAACTGAATAACTTTTTTGTTAATTTTATTTATCTTGGGGTTACCTTCTATACATGGCAAACTGATACAGGTTTTCATGTGGGGTATGATTCATTGATTTTTAAACTATTTTAAAATTTAAGAGATAAATATTGTATTAATCTCATGAATCATATTTTCAAAAGAAGAAATGATTTCAAAAGAAATGACAAACATGGTTTAGAAAGGAAACATACGTCACTGTATTTTCAATACTTGTAATGTTCCAGAGATGAGCTCACCACAGCCTTCTCCTATATCAGGTGATTTTCAGAGTTAGGACTCAGGCAAAAATAGAAAAGAACCAATTCCACACCATCCTGGACTTCATAAACTCTTGGTACTATAAATGTGCAAATAATCTGGTATTGAGCACAGTCATTTGTTTTAAAACATACATTTCCCATTTATGCAGCATCTTTTTATTTGGTCTATACTTGTGCCTCACAAAGGCAAGCTTAGGTTATGGAGTTTCCGTTTGGTCCTCAGAGCAAGTCCCATGCCTATGTTTTGACGGAACTCTCTGGTGAGGATCAGGACTATAGCCCAGGTCTTCCAGTGGCATCTGACTGCTTTTTCCACTGTTAGAGCCCTGAGGAGACAAGTCTCCTCTTCATGGTAACATCACTCCCAATCTTCTGAGAGTTTTCCTGGCAGGTCTTGCATGCTCACAGGCATGCCATGCTGATTTTCAAAAAAAAAAAAAAGTAGGAGAAGAAGAAAGCAAAGCTTCCCATTTGTGGTGACTAATTTCTTCATCACAGTGGCAGTTAAGAAATGTCCTCTCCTTTCTCCCTGAAGCCAAAGAAATACTTCTGATAGGTGGTGTCAAACATCATAATCAGGAGCCTTGCCCTGGGCTTGCCTCAGCCAGATCTGCAGTGTCACAAAGGCTCCCACGGTCACATGGAAGAAAAGCTGCCAGAGGTTGCGCAGTTCATAGAGATACATATTGCATAGGCAGATTAAACCAAGAGTCAAAAAAGACTTGACATTCCGCCAGCCGGTGTAGTAGACAAGTAAATAACACTGTTCAAAATATAAAAATGAAAGATGATTAGGGCTACAAGAAAAGAAATCCATGTTTCTAATATAAGTCTGTAACAGATCAGAGAGTAAAATATGAGAACAGAATATGGGTATTTTTCATTGAAGGATAAGATAATGTAATGTAGCTAAGATATTCAGCTATGAAAGTTCCACAGCTTGAAAGAGAAATAGGTTTTTCCTTTTATGTCTTTCATTTTTCAAAAGAAATACATTTTGTCTCATATTTTAAATGAAAGCACAATTGAATGATTCCCTTGCAAACAGGCTGGGCAAATTTCCCAAGGTGATAGGTAACCAACATGCATCCCCAAGGCCTCAAAGGGTTCCATTCTCATTCTGAAAAGTACAAAAAGCTCACACAAGCCATTCAGTAAAATGTATTCTTCGATAACCTGAATATGAGTGTTAATGAAATCAACAAATTTTACTGGTTCCCCATTGAGTGCAAGGAATTATACCAGGTACGGGATCTGGGCGATCATCTGAGGGAGGATTCATTCAAAGGATATTAACTGAAGGCCTGCTACAAGCCAGGCATTACTCTTCAGTTGTGAGTAAACCAAAGAAAGCCCTTGCTCACACAGAGCTTGCATTTTAGTGGGGGAGGATTTTATATATATTTTTGATATATGGTACCAAATAATTACATGTTGAAAAAGATAAAATGATAAAGCAGAAAAAGGGATAGAGAATGACAATGAGTGCTGTTTACATGAGACAGTAAAGAAAGTCCCCCGTGCCCCCTACCAATCAGGCATTCCCACAACATACTAAGAACACACTAGAAAAAATGCTTATTTTGCTTGTCATCTATGGCCTTCCAATAAAACCTAAGTTTTGTGAGAGGGAAAATTTTAACTGTTTTGTTCACTCCAGGGGCCAGAACAGCACCTAGCATGTCATAAGCACTCAATATATTATCTGTTGACTGAATGAACTATTTTCTAGAAGATGTCTAAAATTCACAACCTGGAAAATATAGAAATGATATGATCACAGAGTTTTAAGGAAAGGTCTCTGTGAAACTATACCCAGGACTTTATCTAAATTATTTTCATTGTGGAACAGAAGGCTGAAATTTTTTTTCTTTAGAATAATTTTAGAATTAGGGAAAATTTACAGAAATAGTAGAGAGTTCCTATACATTCTTCACCCTACTCCCCCTAATGTTACTTTGTTATATAACTTTACTCAAACAAGGACAGCGGTTTGACTCAATACTATTAACTAACCTCTGGGCTGTATTCAAATTTTGCCAGTTGTCTCATTAGGGTCCATTTTCTGGTCCCAAATCTAGGATTCTGTATTGCACTTAGCTGTCATGTGTACTCCAATTTATAACAGCTCCTCAGTCTGTTTGTCATGACCTTGGCAGTCTTTTTAGAGTATTAATCAGTTGTATTGTAGAATGTTCCTTAGTTTGGGTGTGCCCAATGTTTTCTCAAGATTTAACTGAGGATATGCATTTTGGGCAAAATACCACACAGGTTATAGGTAATGTCTTCTCACTGGTAATGTCAATTTTGATTACTTGATAAAGTGATCCACACTTTATCAAGTAATCAAAATTTCTCTACAGAGAAAGTCACTACTATTCCTTTTGTAATTAGTTTCTCTACAGAGAAGTCACTACTATTCCTTTTGTAATTAGTATCTTCTGGGGTTGGAGTATTTTGGGATTATGTAAATATTTCATCTCATCATACTTTTATCTACTAATTTTATTAATCATTGATAATCCTTGCCTGAAACAGCTATCAGGATGGTGTTTGTCTAATGGTAATTCTATATTTCCATCATTCTTTCTACTTTTATTAATTAGAATTATACTATAAAGAGCTGTTCTGGGGCTGGGATTGTGGCTCAGCAGTAGAGCGCTCACCTAGCACGTGCAAGGCCCTGGGTTTAATCCTCAGCACCACGTAAAATTAAATAAAATAAAACTCCAACTATAATTTTAAAAATAAATATTTTTTAACAAAAGAGCTGTTCTGGTATTTAAATTAATATTTAATTCATGGTTTTAAAAGACTTTTTTTTTTTTTTAACTAATGGTCTCTACCCATAGAAGAACATGATGCCTTGTAATGCAGAGGTCTGGAAGACCCCACCTTAATCAAATAATCAAAATTAATATATGTTTCCTAACTGACGCAATGAGGGATATACCTGAATCTAATGGTAAGAAACAGACAAAGCTAGATTGTGGGCCATTCTATAGGATACCTGCCTACATCCTTAAGAAATGTCCATGTATGAAAGATTAAAACAAAACTGAACAGAACAAAAACAAAAAGGCCAGCAACCAAACAATGCATGATCCTTGCCTGAGGGAAAAGAATAATAAAGAGTGTTCTGGAATAACTGAAATAATCTGAATAGGGATCTTATATTAAGATTATATAGTATCAACATTAAATTTCTTACGTATGACATGGCGTCATGGCTATATAGAAGGATGTCTTCATTTTTAAAAGATACATGCTGAAGAATTTAGAGGTGAAATATTGTGTATGTAACTTATTGTAAAACAATTGTATAGAGATTTCTGTTTCTGGGGCGATGGAATAGACCCTTTTCCCTACTCCTCCTCCTAAGCACAACTAAAAACCCTGTATCTTATAAATAAAACATGCATGAGAAGATTCTGAATGGTGACAAGCTAAGAATCCTGAAGCTCAAGGAATGATACAGAAGTAATTTCCCTGAGTTTCCTTTCTGCTTCATGCCTTCCATATTTGGAGGCTGAAGAAGGTGGCAACTAGAAACCAGATACAGTCCAAACAAACAAAACAACCTCAATAAGATTTGAGGGCAGAGTACTAGCGACTGAATCCAGTACCTTATGCATGCCAGGCCAAGCATACTATCTATAGTCCCAACCCTCAATAATATCTTGATCTTTCTAGCAAAAACTTAGGAAAGGGGTACCTTAGTAAGATAGAAAGTGTTTAGATAGTAACTATTATACTCTAACCAAACACTGCACATGCACAAAAGCCTGTTGCCCATCCACATCCACATCATCAAAGGCTGCATGGCGGGGCTAGAAAGAGAGTTCCAACCCCCAGCATGGCGTCACAGAAGACAGGTAGACAGCCAGACCTTCATTCCCTTGGGATGATAGGGAGCTCCTCCTCACCCTCTCTCAGCAACGTCAGTGGAGACCACACTTGTCAGCAATAAGGCAATGGCTCTCACCATTAACAGGAGAGGATAAAGGGCATGTGGGGAGACAAGGTGTCTGTATTTCATTAGAACTGGTAAAATAATGATATCAGAAGACAGTGATAAGTATCTGTGATGTGACCCTAGAGCAACTGCTTTAAAAGCTACAAAAAGAGAACTTCAAAATACTATAAATAAATATAGAATTCTGAAAAAAACAAGTTCAAGGGCTGGGGTTGTAGCTCAGTGGTAGAGCGCTTGCAGAGCATGCGTGAAAAGCACTGGGATCGATCCCTGGCACCACACAGAAATAAACAAATAATATAAAGGTATTGTGTCTATCTACAACTAAAAAATATTTAAAAAACAAAAACAGAAAAATAGGAAAAAAGAAATTTGAAAAATTAAAATCAACATATCCATAATAATTTTAAATGCTTAAATACAGCAATTAAAAGACAGATTGGCAAGATTTCTCTCTAAAAAAAAGTTGTATCAAATGATAGAGGCAAGGTGAAAGTAAAAGGAAGGAAAAGGATATATCACACAAACATTCAAAAGAAGGAGAGTGGCTGCTATATTAGTATGTCTATACCAAAATATTTCAAACAAAGGAAATTACCAGAGACAGAGAGGGGCATTACATAATGATAAATGGGTCAATCAGCTAAGAAAACACAGCAATTCTAAATGTGTATAAGCCAAACAACCTAGCTGCAAAATATGTGAAGCAAAAATAGAACTGAAATGAGAAAGAAAAATCCACAATTCAACACTCCATTCTCTCAAGAAGAGCAGAAATCAATAAAATTGAAAATAGAAAAATGATAGGGAAGAAAATCAATAAAATTAATAACTGTTTTTTTAAAGATCAAAGAAAATGAAACTGACAAATAAGACTGACAAAGGAGGAGATGATACAATTGCCAGTATCACTAGGGATTCTGCAGACAGCAAAAGGATAGAACCAACTTATAATCTAAATTTGCTAACTTAGATGAAATGAACCACTTGCTCAGAAACTACAAACTACCATAATTTACCCAATATGAAACATATAATCTGAATAGCTCGATATACTATTGAGAAAACTGAATTTCAGACTTAAGTCATCATGTTATGTGGCTATGGTGAAGAGATAAATACACAGATTAATGGAACATAATTCTGAACTCAGAAATAGTCCCACACATATGCCCAATTTACAAATGGACAAAAGCAATTCAATGGAGAAAAAACTGGCTTCTTTAATAAATGTTGCTGGAGCAAACGACCATCTCAGGTTAAAAAAAAAAAAAAAGGAACTTGGACCTGAGTTGCACATCTCATACAAAAATTAATGTACATTCATCTTGAACTTAAATATAAATGTAAAAAACATAAAAATTTTTTGGAAAAAAACACACACAAGGGCTGGGGTTGTGGCTCACTGGAAGAGCACTTGCCTTGCATGTATATGAAGCCCTGGGTTCAATCCTCAGCACCACAGAAAAATAAATAAATTAAATAAAGGTATTGAGTCCATCTGCAACTAAAAAAAAAATATTTTGTAAAAAAAAACAAACAGACTCAAAAACTTCAGGATCTGAGGCAGGTAGGTTCTTAGATTTGACACTACAAGCACAATCCATGAAAGAAAAAATGGACCAAATGAACTTTATCAAAATTAAAAATTTTTATTTTAGGAAAGAGCCTAAGAGGATGAAAAGACAGGCTACAGAATAAGAAAAGATAACTGCAAACTACATATCTGACAAAGGACTACTTCTAGAATAAAGAACTGTTTTAAAAAATTAAAAATGCACACACATACACAAAACAATTAGAAAATAGGCAAAAGACATGAACAAACATTTCACTAAATGCTGTTTGCTCAGGATCACTAGGCAATGCTGAGCTGACATGGATCTGGGGCGAACAGTCTGGGCCTCTCAGAACACACACACGAGCCCGGATCGGCTGAATTCAAGCTCCTGTTCGCCTGCTTCTCGAAGACAAACTGCTGTGACTCAGCACTAAACAATCCCACTGAAACAACTGGTCTGCCCTTCTGAACCTACGGAGGTTAATGCCAACCGAGCCTTCATAGGCAGTGGTCACAGGATTGAAACGGGGATTGGGAGAGCCAGTCAGGGCCCACCCGTTGCATTGGTCACCCTGCAAAGGAAACGAACTGTCACCATTTGCATGGGATACCACCATGGCAGAGAACTGACATCACCAGAATGTAGTGGAGGAGATAACATCATTGAAACCAGTGGTGACAGGTGTGTAACCCCCTAGCCTTCCTGCTCCACACAGCAGGGAAACCTTGAGGGCCCCTCCCAGCTCTCCCGTGAGCGCGATGGCCATACCGAGGGAATCAGGAGTGGCTCGGGACCCGCGGCACGGAACTCCCGGATACCGCTCCCACCAGTGCTGACAACTGAGGTCTTTCGCACCAGCTACCAGGAGCATGGCTACTGGAGGGCAAGCAAAATTCGCTGAGGGTTCTCAGCCCCAAGCTCTACAAACTTAGGGTCTGAGGGAATGGCAAACAGGGAGAGTGTGCCCAGTTGTTCATGAAAATAGGGCTCCCGGGAGCAGGAGACCTGGTGTGTAGCCAATATTGTGGTGAGTGTCACCGGTGAGCGGGGCCTGGCTTGAAGAAAAGTGGGGAAGTGACTAGACACAAGAGAAGGCCCTAGGCACTCAGGATTGGAGACCCGCCCAGTCTGGGAGGAGGAGCTGCTGCACAGTGATTGGTTCCTGCGTATTGAGAGGAGAAGCTTGGCCCAGTAGGCACAGCTCCACCTACTGGAAGAGAAGTTAATCAAACTCTAAGACTGCATTTATTAATTTTTTTTATTATTTGGGTTTTTTTCATTTTCATTTTTTGTTGTTGTTTTTTAAATTTTTTAAAATTTTTTTTATATTTTAATTTTAATTTTTTTATTACTTTTTAATTTTTTTTCTTTTTTTCTTTTCTATTTTCTTTCTTTTGCCTTTTCATTTCTTTTCAATTTTCTTATTTCCCCTTCCTTGAATTCTACCTGCTTACTCTCATTCTCTTTAGTGACTTCTTCCCTTCCCTTCTAATACCTTTCCTCCCAAGCATCAAATAAATTTATAGGAGTAAACAGTAACTCAGCAGTCAAACAGAACAAGAAGTAACATGAGCAGCATGAAAAAGCAAGGAAGAAAAGGAGTACAAACAATGCAGGACAGCCTAAATATTCAGGAGGACCTAGAGGCATCAGAAAAATGGTCAAATAAAGAACTCAAGGAATACCTCAGACAGATGGAATGGAACCTTAAAGAAGATATGAGACAGCAAATTCAAACAGTGAAAGAACACATTGAAAATGAATTACATAAACAGATAAGAGAAGAAATTAAGCATCTTTATCAGGAAATAGAGATTATAAAAAAACAAACAATAATTCTAGAAATGAAGGAAACTATAAACCAAATTAAAAACTCAAATGAGAGTATCACTAACAGAGTGGAGCAAGTAGAAGCCAGAACATCAGATAATGAAGACAAAATATATCATCTTGAAAAGAGTCTAACCAACTCAGAAAGGCTGGTAAAAAATCACGAGAAAAACATCCAAGAGATATGGGATAACATAAAAAAACCAAACTTAAGAGTCATCGGGATAGAGGAAGGTATAGAGGTTCAAACCAAGGGATGAGCAACCTGCTGAATGAAATAACTATAGAAAACTTTCCAGAAATAAAAAAGGAAATGGATATACAAATTGTAGATGAATATAGGACACCGAGCATAAAAAATCACAGTAGACCAACGCCAAGACACATTGTTATGAAGATATCCAATATACAGAACAAAGAGAAAATATTAAAAGCTACAAGAGAAAGGAGGCAGATTATATTCAGGGTAAACCAATAAGGTTAACAACATATTTTTTATCACAGACGCTGAAAGCGAGAAGATCCTGGAACAACGTATTTCAAACACTGAAAGACAATGGATGCCAACCAAGAATTTTTTATCCAGCAAAATTAAGCTTCAGGTATGACAACGAAATAAAAATCTTTCATGATAAACAAAAGTTAAAAGAATTTGCAGCCAGAAAACCAGCATTTGCATCTTGAGCAAAACACTACATGAGGAAGAAATGAAAAACAATAACCAAAACCATCAGTGGGAAGTGCCTCAGTAAAGACAGAGGGCGGGGGAAAGCTAATCATGGAGAAACAAACTAAATTTAAAGAAAAAGATAAATAATCAAACATGGCTGGAAGTACAAACCATATATTAATAGTAACTCTAAATATTAATGGCTTAAACTCTCCAATAAAGCGACATAGGCTGGTAACATGGATTAAAAAAACAAATCCAACAATATGCTGCCTCCAGGAGACACATCTGATTGGAAAAGACATACACAGGCTGAAGGTGAAAGGTTGGGAAAAAACATACCACACACACGGTCCTCATAAGCAAGCAGGGGTGGCCATCATATCGAATAAAATCGACTTCAAGACTAAGTTAATCAAAAGGGATAAGGAAGGACATTATATACTGTTAAAAGGAACCATTCACCAACAAGACATAACAATTATCAATATTTATGCACCAAATAATGGTGCTGCAATGTTCATAAAACAAACTCTCCTCAAGTTCAAGAATCAAATAGACCACAACACAATACTTATGGGTGACATCCATACACCTCTCTCACCATTGCACAGATCCTCCAAACAAAAATTTAATAAAGAAACTATAGAACTCAATATCACAATCAATAACCTAGACTTAACTGCCATATATAGAATATATCAACCATCATCAAGTGGATATACTTTTTTCTCAGCAGCACATGGATCCTTCTCAAAAACAGACCATATATTATGCCATAGGGCAACCCTCAGTAAATATAAAGGGGTGGAGATAATACCATGCATTTTATCTGATCATAATGGAATGAAAATGGAAATCAATGATAAAAGAAGGGAAGAAAAATCCTACATCACATGGAAACTGAACAATATGTTATTGAATGATCAATGGGTTACAGAAGACATAAAGGAGGAAATCAAAAAATTCTTAGAGATAAATGAAAATACAGACATAACATATCGGAATCTATGGGACACAATGAAAGCAGTTTTAAGAGGGAAATTCATTGCCTGGAGGTCAATCCTCAAAAAAAGAAAAAACCAACAAATAAATGAGCTCACACTTCATCTCAAAGCCCTAGAAAAGTAAGAGCAAAACAACAGCAAATGTAGCAGAAGGAAAGAAATAATTAAAATCAGAGCAGAAATCAACAAAATGGAAACAAAAGAAACTATTGAAAAAATTGACAAAACAAAAAGTTGGTTCTTCGAAAAAATAAATAAGATCGACAGACCCTTAGCCATGCTAACGAAGAGAAGAAGAGAAAGAACTCAAATTACTAACATACGGGATGAAAAAGGCAACATCACAATAGATACTACAGAAATACAGAAGATAATTAGGAATTATTTTGAAAACCTATATTCCAATAAAATAGAAGATAGTGAAGATATCGATAAATTTTGTAAGTCATATGATTTGCCCAGACTGAGTCAGGAGGATACACAATTTGAACAGACCAATATCAATGGATGAAATAGAAGAAGCAATCAAAAGACTACCAACCAAGAAAAGCCCAGGACCAGATGGGTATACAGCAGAATTTTACAAAACCTTTCAAGAAGAATTAATACCAATACTTTTCAGGTTATTTCAGGAAATAGAAAAAGAGGGAGCTCTTCCAAATTCATTCTATGAGGCCAACATCACCCTGATTCTGAAACCAGACAAAGACACCTCAAAGAAAGAAAACTACAGACCAATATCTCTAATGAACCTAGATGCAAAAATCCTCAATAAAATTCTGGCGAATCAGATACAAAAACACATCAAAAAAATTGTGCACCATGATCAAGTAGGATTCATCCCTGGGATGCAAGGATGGTTCAATATAAGGAAATCAGTAAATGTTATTCACCACATCAATAGACTTAAAGATAAAAACCATATG
This sequence comes from Ictidomys tridecemlineatus, assembly GCF_052094955.1. NCBI lineage: Eukaryota > Metazoa > Chordata > Mammalia > Rodentia > Sciuridae > Ictidomys > Ictidomys tridecemlineatus. The sequence continues at coordinate 145,179,307 of NC_135479.1, forward strand.
ATCATCTTGATAGACGCAGAAAAAGCATTCGACAAAGCAGAGCATCCCTTTATGTTCAAAACATTAGAAAAACTAGGGATAACAGGAACTTAACCCAACATTGTAAAAGCTATCTATGCTAAGCCTCAAGCTAGCATCATTCTGAATGGAGAAAAATTGAAGGCATTCCCTCTAAAATCTGGAACAAGACAGGGATGCCCTCTATCACCACTTCTATTCAATATAGTTCTCGAAACACTGGCTAGAGCAATTAGACAGACGAAAGAAATTAAAGGCATAAAAATAGGAAAAGAAGAACTTAAATTACCATTTGTGGATGACATGATTCTATACCTAGAAGACCCAAAAGGGTCTACAAAAAAACTACTAGAACTAATAAATGAATTCAGCAAAGTGGCAGGATATAAAATCAACATGCATAAATCAAAGGTATTTCTGTATATCAGCGACAAAACTTTTGAAACGGAAATGAGGAAAAACACTCTATTCACAATATCCTCAAAAAAAAAAAAAACTTGGGAATCAACCTAACAAAAGAGGTAAAAGATTTATACAATGAAAACTACAGAACCCTAAAGAGAGAAATAGAAGAAGATTTTAGAAGATGGAAAAATATACCCTGTTCATGGATAGGCAGAACTAACATCATCAAAATGGCGATATTGCCAAAAGTTCTCTATAGGTTCAATGCAATGCCAATCAAAATCCCAATGGCATTTCTTGTAGAAATAGATAAAGCAATCATGAAATTCATATGGAAAAATAAAAGACCCAGAGTAGCAAAAACAACTCTAAGCAGGAAGTGTGAATCAGGCGGTATAGCGATACCAGATTTCAAACTATATTACTGAGCAATAGTAACAAAACCAGCATGGTACTGGTACCAAAACAGGCGGGTGGACCAATGGTACAGAATAGAGGACACAAAGACTAATCCACAAAGTTACACCTATCTTATATTTGATAAGGGGGCTAAAAGCATGCAATGGAGGAAGGATAGCATCTTCAACAAATGGTGCTGGGAAAACTGGAAATCCATACGCAACAAAATGAAACTGAATCCCCTCCTCTCGCCATGCACAAAAGTTAACTCAAAATGGATCAAGGAGCTTGATATCAAATCAGAGACTGTGCATCTGATAAAAGAAAAAGTTGGCTCCAATCTGCATATTGTGGAGTCAGGCTCCAAATTCCTTAATAGGACACCCATAGCACAAGAGTTAATAACAAGAATCAACAAATAGGACTTACTTAAACTAAAAAGTTTTTTCTCAGCAAGAGAAACAATAAGAGGGGTAAACAGGGAGCCTACATCATGGGAACAAATTTTTACTCCTCACACTTCAGATAGAGCCCTAATTCCAGAGTATACAAAGAAGTCAAAAAAATTAAACAATAAGATAACAAATAACCCAATCAACAAATGGGCCAAGGACCTGAACAGACACTTCTCAGAGGAGGACATACAATCAATCAACAAGTACATGAAAAAATGCTCACCATCTCTAGCAGTCAGAGAAATGCAAATCAAAAACCTCCCTAAGATACCATCTCACTCCGGTAAGATTGGCAGCTATTATGAAGTCAAACAACAACAAGTGCTGGCGAGGATGTGGGGAAAAGGGTACTCTTGTACATTGCTGGTGGGACTGCAAACTGGTGCAGCCAATTTGGAAAGCAGTATGGAGATTCCTGGGAAAGCTGGGAATGGAACCACCATTTGACCCAGCTATTGCCCTTCTCAGACTATTCCCTGAAGACCTTAAAAGAGCGTACTACAGGGATACTGCCACATCGATGTTCATAGCAGCACAATTCACAATAGCTAGACTGTGGAACCAATCCAGATGCCCTTCAATAGATGAATGGATAAAAAAAAAATGTGGCATTTATACACAATGGAGTACTACAGCAGCACTAAAAAAATGACAAAATCATGGAATTTGCATGGAAATGGATGGCACTAGAGCAGATTATGCTAAGTGAAGCTAGCCAATCCCTAAAAAACAAATGCCAAATGTTTTCTTTGATATAATGAGAGCAACTAAGAACAGAACAGGGAGGAAGAGCAGGAGGAAAAGATTAACATTAAACAGAGACATGAGGTGGGAGGGAAAGGGAGAGAAAAGGGAAACTGCATGGAAATGGAAGGAGACCCTCATTGTTATACAAAATTACATATAAGAGGTTGTGAGGGGAATGGGAAAAAAAAACAAGGAGAAATGAATTACAGTAGATGGGGTAGAGATAAAAGAGGGGAGGGGAGGGGAGGGGGGATAGTAGAGGATAGGAAAGGTAGCAGAATACAACAGTTACTAATATGGCATTATGTAAAAATGTGGATGTGTAACCGATGTGACTCTGCAATCTGTATTTGGGGTAAAAATGGGAATTCATAACCCTCTTGAATCTAATGCATGAAATATGATATGTCAAGAGCTTTGTAATGTTTTGAACAACCAATTAAAAAAAAAAAGATTAGTCCTAAGGGTTAAGGGGGTAGCTCAGAGGTGAAGTGTTTGCCTAGCCTGTGCAAGGACCTGGGTTCCATCCTCAGCACTACAAAGGAGGAAAATTAGTCCTGTGCTTCCATAAGCATCTGCATCCTGGAGAAAAAGGTAAAAATCCATGTAGGTATAGCCATTCAAGTCTGACCTAATTTATTAAAACACATCCTTACAATTGGAGATAAAACATTTTATATAGTAAAATATAACTTCAGAAAACAGTGTTATTACTACTGAGCTTAGCATATTTGAAAAGCAGGCAGTTTCATGCCTGTCTGTATAAGGAAAAAATTTTTTGCACTTTTTTTCCTTAAAACATGAATTTTTTTTAAAAGAATACCTGAGTGACACTGCTCCACCCTGAGGCAACTCTTAAAACTGTTCTGAGAAATACAAGAGGTATGCCCACCATACAGAGCACCTGGTTCTAGAGTTACACAGATAAAGGTTCAAATCACTAACTAGCTATGAGAACTGTTGAGACCTCAATGAAAGATGGTGATGACAATAGGCTCAATGTGGAGCTTTCTATGAGGATTTAATGGTACAGTGAGGATAAGGGGTTTAGTGCAATGTAAGAGTTCATTGTATTCTGCCACTATTATTATGCATTTAAAATTATTTTAATAAGGCAAAGCTTACATTCTAAAAGAATGATTATTCATGAAATTATTTTAAAGTTAATACCTCATATTGTTTTAGAATCAAATGAAATCATGCATCTGTTATAAAATTATAACTATATAATATTATAAAAATTATACAAATTAGGATTTGTTTTAGATTAAAGACAGCTTGATATAGTAGAAATAACCTGACATATAAAATCTGAAAACAGTTAAATCCTGATTTTTCCACTTTCTGGAATAGCACTGAAACTGCCTCAGTTTTATAATTTTCAAAAGTAAGATAATATCCTTTGAAAGACAAGATTACTGGGCTGAAAGGATAAAATCTATATAAGAATAGTTCATAAAATTAAAGCACTATGTGACACTACCAAAGATAAGTTTTCACATTACCTGCATGAAGTATCATTCATATTGATACCTATCAAAATTGACAGAAAAATCCTGAATTGAATAGCAAGGAAATATTAAGAGATTTATTTTTTTTTAAATGGGAAGAATTAAACTAAAATTTCTAGTATGTATTTATATAAAATTCAAATACATATTTTCATCAAAATATTTCCCTAAAAATATCTATAGAATTTCAGATAGCCTCATATTTGTAGTCCTGAGTCCTTTTTTTCGTTATAAATCAGAGGAACGTGTTCTTATAAATGTTAGGTCAAGAGGTCTTGCTTGCTCTAACATGTTGTAACAAAAAAATATTCCTGAGTTTGGGTCACTGGCATGGTTATTCAGCCCTTTCCTACAAATCTGCTCTTTCTCTGGCCTTGGAAGAATCTCTATATCATTCAGGTATAAAAGCTTTTCCCTCTCTAAATCTCTTCTCTATTTGGTCTTCAAGTCCTAGTGGATCTTCTTTTTCCATGACAGTATTTTCCTAACCTTACTGTCATTATCACAGTTTAGACTCTCCTAATTTTCTGCCTGTAATAACAGGATCACCTCCCAACTGATTTCCTTGCCTTCAGTTTTTCTACTCTTATAATACATCTTATTCATCACTGCTAAATTTAAAAATCCCAGAATTCTGTTTTTTCTGTGTCACTCTCTACTCAAAAACTTTCCCTAAAGTTTAAAATCCTCAGCCTGGAGTATATATAGAGACTGGAAACTGAATAACTAATCACCAGGAAATCTAGAAGTAGCCTTTCCTGCCACAGGATGATTCATACCACCTCTGAAATCCCAACACAGTAAGAAGGTCTACATTAAATTCAGTGGGATCTATGACCACTCAAAATGGAGATATAGGTCACAAAGGTTACAGGTTCAAATTAAAAGAGAGGCCAAGAATTCAGAAATTATTTTTTATTTAAAACACACAAGCAATTATTAGACAATAAAGGCCAAGCAATTTCTTAAAAATAGGAGAGAACCTACCTGGTAAAGGCAAGCTGCTGTTCCAAGAAAAAATGCAATGATATAATTAAAATCCTCACCATCACTCTGTAAAACACAAAATGAAAGATTACTTTTTTTCCTGGTATAAACCTATTTCCAAAAATAATCCTCTAGAGTCAGGCACTGTGGCACATGCCTGTAATCCCAGCAACTCAGGAGGCTGAGGTAGGAGGATCTTAGTTTGAGGTCAGCTTCAGCATCTAGCGAGGCTCTCAGCAACTAAAAGAGACACTATCTTAAAATAAAAAGGACAGGATGTCCCTCAGTGGTAAAGCACCCCTGGATCCGATCCTCAGTGCTCCCAATGAAAAAAAAAAAAAAAAGAAAGGAAAAAAATGCTTTTTTAAAATTTTTTGTTTATTCACAGTCAAAAACATTACAAAGTGGTACATAAAAATCTCAAGAGCCAAGTGCGGTGGCACAAACTTGTAATCCCAGAAATTCCAGGAGCTGGTGGTGAGTTCAAGGCCAACCTCAGCAACTAGCAAGACCCTAAGCAACTTAGTGAGACCCTGCCTCAAAATTTAAAAAAAAAAAAATTAAAAGGGCTGGGGATGTGGCTCAGTGGCTGAGTATGCCTGGGTTCCACTCTGCCCCCCCACCCCCCACCAAAAAAAAAGCCTCAAGAATTCTAAAATACAAAAGTAAAATATATCACAAGACCCAAGGAATGGGAAACCAAAGACTACAAATGTTCTCTGTCTCTTGGCCTCCCCAATCAATTTTATTTCACTCAAGAGAGGGTGAAAACCACTGGAGAAAAGTTCCCTCAGAAAGCAACAAGCCTCTCTCTGTTCTTTCTGTTAAGAATCTGCTTAAAATGCACAATACCCCAGCAGCTGACAAGTTATTTCTGCTCATGAGGGCCACTACTTGACACAAACAAAAACTGACAAACTTTACAACCTAGTAAGCATATCACTAAATTGTCCAATAAAATAATTTGACATGATTAAAAAAAAAAAATGTGAAAGCTGAAAAGCCACTGTCCACTAGAGTGTGCTAAATCCCAATGAGAAAAGTCAGGACTAGTCAGTCATGTGTGCTACGGTGGAAAATAGCGAACCAGAGGAAAAACAGATCATGTGTGAAATATTTCTTGGAAAAGAAAATGAATGGAAACATGTAATCACCCAGGCTTTCCTATTTATTTTGGACTTTCTTAAATATCTACATGCATTAATTTCTTTCAATGTATTTACGAAGTAAAACATAAAAAATCTAGCCAGGTATAGTCTGTTTTTCTTCCATATAGGAACATTAAATTTGGCCATTTTTTGTTTTAGAAAAAATATCTTTATATAATGAAAAATCCCACAAGACACAGGAGGGTCTCTCATGACCATGTCTTCATAAGACAGTATAAAAGAGAAAATTCCTTTTGAATTGGTTATTGGCCACACAACTGTCTGTAAGGCAGGGGGAGAGTGACTTATCCTAAGGAGAAGATCTTAAAATAAGTACCATTAAAGTGCTGGGGCTGTAGCTCAGCGGCAGAGAGCTTGCCTTGCAAGTGTGAGGCACTGGGTTTGATCCTCAGCACCACATAAAAAATAACTAGATAGATAGATTTTTTTAAAAAAAAAAGGAAACATTAATATCTCTTGGATGCTTAGGACAATACTACTCCAGAGGCAAGGAAGGTCAACATGAAACCTTTCTACTTTAATAATTCTAAGATTTTAAAAAAGTTCTGCTTAATATTTTTTAGTCCTTTATTTTCTAAATGATCTTTTTCCTAATTATAAAAGTTCATGCTCATTGTAGAGAATGTGGAAAATATAGATTACCCAAAGAAGAATTTATACAGTCCATAAATATAGTTCTAGGGAGAATTACTATTAAACCTTGCAGGTATTTCTTTCTGACCTTTTCTGTGTGTGAGTGTGTGTAATGATACTTTCATACACTGCTTTTTAGTACTTCACATTATACCATAAACAATTTCCCAACAAATTAAATATTCCTCAAACACAGAATGTGAAATGATTGTATAACCTTTCACTGTAGGGAGAGACCATAATTTAATTAGTGTCCTATAACTGGATATTATTTTTCCTCTAAATTTACACTATCATTTTAAAACTCTTTTGTCTTTGGAACACATAAACACATGTTTCTGGAGTCAGACCTGTGTTCAAATATTTCTTTATAAGCTGCATTATTTTAGACCATTTACTTAACTTTAATTTTCTCTTTTGAGGAAATATTTCAAAAAACAAAGAAAAGCAGCTGGCACATAAAACTGTGCACAAACAGTAGGAATTCAATAAATGTAGGCCAAATTGAATTGTTCTTTGAAAACACATTCTTTTTTTATGAAAAAACACATTCTTCCCCTCAATAAATAAATATTCACTAAGCACTTATAAGCCAGGTACTGTGTTACTAGACCTAGGACAGAAAATAATAAAGACCATGTTGATTCAAGGTGCTCACACTCTTGATTAAGATGGCAGATCACAGGTTGGAGATGCAACTCATTGTTAGAGCACTTGTCTATCATACATGAGGTCTTGGGTTTAATCCTCACCACCATGGGGGAAAAAAAAGCAGGGGTTAGATCATAAATCAACAGTTTCTTCTAACTAACCGATGTAATGCACGCACACATGAGGGACTGGGAGAGTCCATTGAAGATGCATCTCATTCTGCCTGGAGAAGAAAAGAGTCAGGGAAACCTTTCCACAGGAAATAGAGCTTAACCTGGGTAATGTACAGGTAGACAAGGTAGGAAAAGAACTGTAGGCAAAAAGAACTGCACAGTCTTAAAGAGGAGGGCGGGATGACTCCAGTGTTTCTTGTTTAGGCAATAAATGAATGCTGTCATGCACTAAGTTGGGAATATAGAGAGAAAGTAATTTGGGAGCAGAAAATATTGAGCTCATTTTCAACATGCTATTTTGGAACTACAAGAGGGACATCCAAATAATAGCAATTAGCAGATATCTAGGTCTGCTTCAGGAAAAAGTTTGGAAATCTAGTTTGGTAGCCATCTACTTAAATAGTAGATAAAGGGGAGGCCTATGACAACTAAGTACAAGTCTTAATTCTTGACTGGCTCCTCAACTGGACAGAAAGAGAAAGAGAAAAAAAAATAGTACAAAGGATATTTTGGCAGCAACTATGGAGAGATTTTCTACTAGTAAAACTGCACCGATCTTAAATTCCTTTATTGTCAAAAGGGTATGTAATTAGTAAGAAAATACCTTAGCTCTTAAGATCAACGTACTGAATAATTTTGGAATAAACTATAATGATATCTACAATTTCACTTTTAAATAATTCAGAAGAAAAGAAAGGTAGGTATATACAATAGATGTTAACTGCATTGTTTTTCAAACTTTTATATAAGTTTAAATTCTTTCAAAATAGGATGTTGTGCAGCATGGGGGAAAGGCAAATAAAAAGGGAAAAAAATGCCACGTAGCCACTAAAAAGAACAGAATAGACATCTCTGTACTGAGATGAAAAGATCAGAACAGTACTAATACTACCACCATTTATACAACAAAAATTTAGAAGAATAAGTAAATATATAAATACATAAATATTAGCACATAATTTCTCTAGTGGTATAAACCAGTGGTTGACACTGAGGAAAAGAAATGGGAAGAGAATTATTTTTTATGAAAATTACATATCAACCTCTGTAGGCTTTCAAATTTGTCATGCATAGGGACTGAGGGTATAGCCCAGAGATAAAGAATATGCTTATTATGTACTGGTCCCTGAGTTCAATCGCCAGCACAAACAAAAAAATTACAGTATGTTTTATTGTTATATATGTATGTATGCATGCATGCATATACATTAACTTTTTAAAAAAACCATTGTCCAAAGAGAAGGTATAGTTAGAAGACTATCAAACCAACAACAGAATACTGGAGAGAGAGGAAAGCAACAAAGAGGGAGACTGTGTGTGTGTGTGTGTGTGTGTGTGTGTGTGTGTGTGTGTGTTTAAAGGAAAAAAGTGGAAGAAGAAAGTTTATACAACAAACAGGAAAAGGAAGAGAAAGAAAAAACAACAGTGAAGAAAATGGCTGCATGGAAATGAAGGGATGAGAGCTTGTCAAGAAGAATGTAATACATGGAATTAATAAGACTGATTTGTTTTATTTGCTTCTGTTTTCTTTGTGGTACTGGGGATTGAACCCAGGGCCTAGCATATAGTAGGCAGTAGTCTACCACTAAACTACATCCCCAGCTACTTCTAGGTTTTCTAAAGTAAACATTTTTCTTTGAAATTAAATGTGTTATTTTTAAAAGGAGAAACTAGATGATAAATGAGATAAGGCAGAGAAAACATACAAGGACCCTGAGATTAGATGCAGAGTGTGGCAATCAGGATACTGGTGAGCTTAATGGTTGGTGTCTGAGTATTATGGGGATAGAGAAGAGATCATGGTGGAATAAAAAAAACAAAGGGTAAGGGAATGGGACAACACATGTAGTTTACTTTTTCAAAAAATTAGGAGAGAACATAATCAAAGTTTTTTTTGGTTTTGTTTTTATTTATCAAAGTACAGCAGGGCTGCAGGAAAAGAGCCCATAGAGAAGAAACAAACAAAAAGCAGGTGAGCATGGGAAGGTGGTCAGGGCTTAGGCATGGGGACAGAGTGGGAATAGGCGGAAGGAATGGGGAATAGAGGCAGAGAAGAAGGCAGAAGGAGTTTGGCAGAGCCAGGGAAAGGGGGAATACAGGTAAGAAGTTTAAATAAAAATTTTAAAAACATCACTATTCACCTATGAGGATGCTAGGGTATCAATATTTTGTTTTGAAAACAAAAGGAAAGAATTTTTTTTTAAGTAAAGATTACACAATAGTCATAAAATACACTAAAATGATATCATTAAAATGTTTAAAATAATTAGGAAACATTCTCTTACTAATATGGAGTGGAAAAGGACAAAATATTATTACATACATATATGCTCATGTATACTTTATATATATCAACATAAATGTCTATATCAGGCAAAATTGGGGAACAATTTTAATTTTATTTACACATATTATCCTAATTCTTTAACAATGAATGGATATAGAAAAAGGAAAAATGTTTTTATTTCTTTGAAAGAAATCAAGCACTGCATCTTAGCATTGATATTATGCCACTAAATAAATCAAAAACTTCTGTTGAGCTTCAGCAGTTCTGTACTTTCCAAGGTGTTAACAAGTCTATAGGAAATAAAGAAGACAAGAAATAAAGCAAGTTGATTACTTCTGCTTTATAGTAGCTACTATACTTTTAGAATCAGAGAAGCTGACAGCATTGGTACTGAAGTAGTCCTTGACTCATGCAGTCTAAAACCTTCCTCCTGCAGAATAGGAAGATGAGATCCAAGAAGGTAAAGTCACCTCCAATGGTCATGAAGTTAATTATTGTACTTGCAGAGAAGACCCAGGTAACCTGATTTACAAGCCAGCATTTCTACTGCTGTTATCAGAGGACTCAATGTTTTTCTAAAATACCATACGTAAATTACTTCTAGGATAACATAAGTGTAATTAATACTGTTTCAAGGCTGATCCTTAAAGGAATATAGGTAATATAAGCCATTGTGATAAAGTTTATGCATACATGAGTTGTCAATTTACAATAACAATTAACATCTCTAAAATCAGAACAAAGTTAGAAAGTCAAAATATTTTTTTTAAAGAGAGAGTGAAAGAGGGAGAGAGAGAGAGAGAGAGAATTTTAATATTTCTATTTTAGTTATCGGCGGACACAACATCTTTGTTTGTATGTGGTGCTGAAGATCAAACCCGGGCCGCACGCATGCCAGGCGAGCGCGCTACCGCTTGAGCCACATCCCCAGCCCTCAAAATAATTTTTTTAAAATTTTTTTTTAGATGTGGGTAAACACAATGTCTTTATTTTTATTTATTTATTTTTATGTGGTGCTGAGGATCAAACCCATGCCTCACTTGTGCTAGGCGAGGGAGCACTCACCACTAAGCCACAACCCAAGCCCAGGAAGTCAAAATAATTTATTTTATAAATTACTATGGAACACTAAAGCAAATTTACAATTAAAAAAAAAAAAGCTACACTCATCCTAAATCTCTTCCGCCTGAATTTAGACACAAATACAAAAAAAAAATCATTGCTACATATTTTAATAAACTCCTCACTATCACCCTAAGAGGCAGTTATTAATCTAGAAGAAACGTATGCTGAATCTTAACATTGACAATATAGGGGTTGGGATTGGGGCTCAGGTAAATGGGGCTCAGGTAGAACACTTGCCTAATGCGTGAGACACTGGGTTAAATCCTCAGCACCACAATAAAATAAAGGTACGGTGTCCATTTATAATAGGAATGCTGATCCATGTGGGTCCTCAAATTCAATGTACCTCAAACATAAAATTACATGCTAGAAGATAAATGTAGCAATTATTTTTAGCATTCTAAATAGTATTTAGAATTAAAGACCTTAAAACACTTTAGTAATATCTTTAAGTTATTCACTCAGAAAGCACACCACATACTTTTTGTTAGATCAAAATTCTGACTCCTGAATGAGGATATCCTAATGAGGATACTTAATCTGGGTACTGTCTTTTCCTTCCTTTATCAGCACTATGATTTGACTGATATCATTGCAGGTAATTTCAAAACAGGCAAAGGCTTAAATTCTGTGTCCTGGGATTTGCACACCAGCCTACACAGCAGACAACCTCAGAAAGATCTATTTGTACTGACCAAAAATTATCTACAGTAACTGTAGAGATTATTCCCAACACAGTGATAAACCAGAAAGAAGGCTCTCACGGTATGTCTAGGTCCAACTGCTTCAGTGAAAACAAAAAAGATCTTTAATATACGTTGTGATCAACAATCAAATAGACTAGTAAGAGAAATTTAAAATTAGAGCTCTCAAGTCACCAATTTTGTATCTTTTTTCTCTAAGATGAAATTGGACTAAGGATGTACTTGCAAAAATTAGTCTAGTTTGCACCCCTGAATTACTCTGCTTAAAACTATCATTGCATCTATTTGCATTCAGATATTTCATCTTCTCCGTCCCATCTTTTATAATACAGAATCTTTAGAAGACAGATGCTATACTATACAACACTTTACAGCACTCCCTTGTTCATCCTCACAGGAAGACATGTAAAAATATTTTCAAGCACCAGTCACTTTACCACATTTTTCTCCAGGGGGATAAATTCCCAATTACTAGAGCAATGGGAGTCTACTTTTGGTTCAATTAATTTCTAAAGGTAATGATTCTCATTTAGATGAGAGGATTAGAATCTGCTGGTAATCTTTTTAAACTTCCAATGAATCACCAGGCATGGTGGTACCTGATTGTAATTCCAGGGACTCAGGAGAGTGAGTTAAGAAGATGACAAGTTCCAGGCCAGCCTTAGCAACTTATCAAAGCCCTAAGCAATTTAGTGAGACTCTGACTCAAAATAAAATATAAAAGGGCTTAGGAATGTGGCTCAATGGTTAAGTGCCCCTGGGTTCATTCCTATTACAAACAAAACAAAATAAAACAAACCAAAAAAACACAAAACACAAAAAACTGCCTTCAAGTGACAAACTATATGTGGACTACATTCTTTCCTACTTTGCACTTTCTTCCTCTCTCTTCTGAGATTCACTATTTCAGAAACTTCAACTACTGATAAGAATGTATGTGGAATATATCACATGGGCAATAACAGAACAAAGATTTTAAACAATGCTAAAGAAACACACAGTCAGATGCAAATGCCCTATTTACCTAAGAGCAAAGAATCCCATATATAACAATTTATAGTTATTGGAGTCAGATATGAAGAAAATGCCAATGGAGTAAATTCAGTCTACAACCACAGTGAAGAAGAAAGAATTCCATATGGATCATCAGAAAAATACACAAGCACACACAGTCTCCAAATTATAAATTACATACTGATTTTAAAAAGACCACTCCAGACTCTTTCCTAGACATAATTTACCCAATTTCCCTTTCATATCCCATCACTAGTAAGAATGATGAACTGTTTAAAGCAAACAAATAAAATTCTTTGAAGCACCTAGGGAAACTGTAGAATCTAAGACAGGGAAAGGGGGAAGTTTAAAAATCCAGGGAAAATGTTCATTCTTTCCTAGACTCCCACAAAAATATTGACCTTTACCTGAGATTTTTATTATTTGGTAGTCTACCAATCAAGTTGGATTAACAAAAGTTATCTTTTTCTCCTGCTTATCTATTAGGTCTCATACATGCTAGACAAGTGCTCTACTACTGAGCTACATCCCCATTCCAATACACACTTTTATTATTTAAATTTTGAATAAATAATTTTTATATGATTCAATAAGTAAAAAATAAATAAAAAGATATTCAGTGAAAAGTCTCACTCCATTTTCCCCACCTGTCCAGTTCCCACCATTGTTTATTACTTTCTTATCCAGAAGAGTTTATTTATACATATTCATGCAAAATAAAACATACTGATTTTCAGGCAGGTGAGGTATGGGGGCGGAGCAGGGACTGCTGGGTGCAAGGTTAAAGGAAGGGGATTGACTCTCATTGGCTTTCTCAAAAAGGCCCTTATTCTAGGCTGTGATTGTGTCTCAGTAGTAGTGCGGTTGCCTAGCAAGTGTGCGACACTGGGCTCAATCCTTAGTATCACATAAAAATAAATAAAATAAAGGTATGTGTACATCTACAACTATTTTTTTTTCAAAAGGCCATTGTTCTGAGAAGCACAACATTGTATATATGTACCTAGAAACTTGTATTAGATCCCTGAACCTGGCTCCATTCTGGTTAGAGATCTAACACCCTTACTCAGCTGTGTAAAGAAGGAGGCACAGTCTCTCCACGGGCAGTGAAGGCCCACTCCACCCCTTCCTAAGAGTGTAACAGGTTATACTTAGTGTTGCTAAATGGAGTCACACTTAACTAAAAAACATCAAAGCCCAGAGAACATTCTTCTCTTTCCAGTTTTTTTCAATTTATTAAGGAGAAAGTCTTTTTTTTTTTAGTGTTGGCTTTTTAAAATAAACTTCTTATTTAAAGCAGTTTTACATCTACAAAGAATTGAGTAGAGAGTTCCTCTATACCCCACTTTATCCCCTGCTCAGTTTTCCCTAGTAACTCAAGCATCATATGATATATGTTACAACTAACTAATACTAATTATTATTAACATCCATAGTTTATGTGAGGGATCACTTTTGTGCTACATATTCTGTAGCTTGACAAATGTATAATGAAAGTGTCCACCATCAGTAACATACAGAATATCACTGTTGTAAGAATATGTACCAGATATTTATCCCTGGCTCTCCCCCTAAACCCCCAGCAACTAGAGAATTTTTTTTTACTGTCCATAGTTTTGCCTTTTGCTATATGTTATATAGTTGAAATGGTACAGTATGTAATTTTTTCATACTGGATTTTTTACTAAGCAATACACACTTAAGGCTTATCCATTCCTTTTTTGCAGCTTGATAGCTCTTTTTATTACTATTAGTCCATTGGATGGATTATTATAGTTCATCCATTTACCTTTTGAAAGTCACCTTTCTTAGTAACTTCTACTTTGTGAAATTATGAATAGAGCTGATATAAACATTCATGTGAAGGGTTTTGTGTGGATCAAGCTTTCTATCCCCTACCTGGAGGATATATCTGAGAATACTACTGTCAGATCACAAGGTAAGGCTATGTTTAACTTTGTGAGAAAAGAAACAGCAGACTGTCTTCCAAAATGAATATACCATTTGCATTCGACAGCAAATGAGAGCTCCCTTTGTTCCATATCCTCATCAGTATTTGTACTTTTAATTGTGGGTTCCCATCTCCTGGTCTAACAAGTATGTAGTAGTATCTCTTTGTGTTTAATTTGCAATTCCCTAGTGACATATGATGCTGAGCATCTTTTCATATGCTTATTTGCCATCTGTGTATCTTCTTTAGTGAGGTATCTATTTAGAATTTTTACCCATTTGTTAATTGGCTTTGTTTGACTTCTTTTTTTTTTTTTTTAATTTTAAGAGTTCTTGGTGTGTTTTGGAGTCAATCCCCAAATCGATTTTACAAGTATTTTCTCCTAGTCTGTGGCTTCTCTTTCCATTCTCTTAACAGTGTCTTTCACAAAACAGAAGTTGTTAAATTTAATGCAGTCCAACTTATCATTTTTTCCTCTCATTGTGCTTTAAGTGTTGTATCTAAAAATTCACTGCTAAACCCAAGATCACATATATCATATAGGTTTTCTTCTAGGTTATCTATGAGAAGTTTTTATCTATGAGAAGATTTTGTGCATTACATTAGGTCTGTGAGCCATTCTGAGTTAATTTTTATGAACCCTATAAAATCTATATCAAGGGGCTGGGGATGTGGCTCAAGCGGTAGCGCACTCTCCTGGCATGCATGCGGCCCGGATTCGATCCTCAGCAACACATACAAACGAAGATGTTGTGTTAGCCGAAAACTAAACAATAAATATTAAAATTCTCTCCCTCTCTCTCTCCTCTCTTCTCTCTCTCTCTCTCTAATAAAATAAAATAAAATCTATATCAAGATTCACTCTTTTGCATGTGAATTCCCAGTTATTCCAATATCATTTGTTGAAATGTCTATCCTTTCTCCATTGAATTGCTTTTGTTTCTTTGCCAAAGACCAATTGACATGAATGAACATGTGAATCGTCTGACTCTATTTTGTGTACAACTAGAGACATTAAAAATTGTGCTCTATATGTATAATATGAATTGAAATGCACTCTGCTGTCATGTATAACAAATTAGAATTTAAAAAAGGTCAATTGACAGTATGGATATAGGTCTACTTCTGGTCTCTCTATTCTATTCTATTGGTCTATTTGTTCTTTTGCCAATATTGCACTATTTTTAATTATTGTAGTTTTATAATAATAAGTCTTAAAGTTGGATAATATGAGTTCTTTAATTTTGTTGTTCTTCTTCAGTACTGTGTAGACTATTCTCTCATGTTTGGTCTTTGACTCTAGTCCTGTCACAGAGCTCTTAAGATCTTTGTAATTTCCTGAATTATAGAGGCATCTGACACAGAACTCCTAAATCCCTTGGAATTTCCTGGGTGATAAGAACATCTTTTGTTCTTAGGCAACTCTTGGTGGGCTCTTGTGTGGGGGCTGGTTACCAGAAAGACCAAGCCATGATTAGAAGCTGGGAACTCTCTGCTCCATCCCGTTTTCTAGGAGAGGAAAGGTGGAGATGAAGTTAATAAGCAATCATGCCTTCCTAAAAATCTCTAAAAGATGGGGTTTGAAGAACATCCAGGTTGGTGAGCACATCCATAAATGTGGGCAGTGGTATCCCTTAACCCTACAGGGACAGATGCTCCTGTGCTCAGACCTCCCCTTATATACCTCTTCATCTGGTTATTCATCTGTAGACTTGTAATATTCTTTATAATAAATGGGTAAAGATGTTTCCCTGAGTTCTGTGAACCATTCTAGCAAATGACTGTATCAAAGGAGGGAGTTGTGAGAAGCTCCAAGTTACAGCCTTGGTTGTAATCACAGGTGACACTGGATTTGCAACTGGTAACTCATCTCATATTGGGGGAGGAACAGTCTTGTGGGACTCCACCCTTAACCTGTGAGGTCTGTGGTAACTCCAAGTAGACAGTGTCAGAATTGACTTGAACTGTAGACCACTCAACTGGTGTTGAAGAACTGGTTAGTGTGAGAAAACCTTCTGGACACCTGATATCAAAAATGAAGTTCTAGAAGTACAGAATGCCATGAGTGAGAATACAAAACAAAACGGCTTGCTTTTCTCTGTACTCTGGCCTTTCCATTTAAAATTTAAAATTACTTTATCAATATCCACAAAATATCTTACGAGGATTTTTATTGGGATTATGTTAAATTTATAGAACACAATAGGAAGAACTGATACTTCAACAACATTGAGTCTTCTTATCTGTGAACATGGAATCTCCATTTATTCAGATATTTCTTCTATCAGATTTTCATAGTGTTCTTTATATGGATCTTGTATTTTTTGTTAGACTTATTCTTAAGTACTCTTTTTTTGGGTGCCAATACAAATGGTATTGTTTTTCATTTCAAACCTCAATTGTTCTTTGATGGCATCTAGGACAGCTTTTGTATATTTTAACCTCATATTCTGTGACCTTGCTATAATCACTTATGAGCTGCAGGGCTTTTGTTTTATTTTTTCCTTCAATTCCTCATAGTAATCATGTCATCTACAAAGACAGTTTTATTTCTTCCTTTACAATCTGAATACCTTCATTTCCTCTTTCTGTCTTATTACATCAACTGTGACTTCCAGTACAATGCTGAATAGGAGTGGTAAAAGGAAACATTCTTACCTTGTTTCTGTCTTAGGGGAAAAAGCATCTGGTTTCTCATCACTAAGGATGATGCTAGCTGTAGGGGGTTTTGCAGATGTTTCTTACCAAGGTGAGGAAGTTCTCTCTATTCCTAGTTTGCTGCAAGTTTTTTCACGTGTGGGGATTGGATTTTTGTCAAATGTTTTGTCTGCATCTATTAATATAATCATGTGATTCTTTTCCTTCTTTAGACTGTTGATATGACATTTGAGGTTTCAAATGTTGAACCAGTCTTGCAGACATGGCATAATGCCCACTTGGTTGTGTTATAAAATCATTTTTACACATTGATAAATTTGATTTGCTAATATATTGCTGAGTATTTTTACATCTATGTTCATGAGAGATATTGGTCTATAAAGTTCTCTTCGTAAAATGTAAATACACTAAGAAATCTCACAACTATCAGTTCCATGTAAGTAGCAATTAGTTTAATCAGATTATTGTTCTTCTAAAATCTAAAACTGTTGGGCACAGTGGTGCACACCTGTAATCCCAGCCGAGGGAGGCTGAGGCAGGAGGACTGAGAGTTCAGAGCCAGCCTTAGCAACTCAGCAAGGCCCTAAACAATTCAGCAAGACCCTGTCTCTAAATAAAATACAAAATAGAGCTGGGGATGTGGCTTAGTGGCTGAGTGTCCCTGAATTCAATCCCTGTACACCCCCCAAAAAAATAAAAATGAAAAAATAATAAAACCTAAAATTGTATCAATTATAATGAGATAAGATATTACTGATAAGAGGGAGCATGGAAAATTATAAAATCAAGGCAGGCTTCAGCTAATTGTAACATCTCAAAAGCAATAGAAGGTTGTAGTTTATACACTTTCCTTAGCTTTTAAGTCATGAATCAGGAGAGAGAAGGGAGAAATCAGCCTGAGAGGATATATCAGTGCCTGGGGGAAAAAAAAATTATAGTTCCCTTTAACCAACTTTGTGGGGTACAATAACTTTGTCTGCATTTTAACTTAAAGGTAATATGGTCTGAGTCCCAGGTTCCATGGCCCTTATGAGTCAGAGATGTAAGTGAGGTTCTGTGGTATTGAAGTTTTTCTCTACCCAGGCCTGCTCCACCAACAAAAATCAACTCTTCACATACTGCTACTACAGTTCTTTCCATTTCATTAATACAATTTAAAAAACAAAAGTGCACCTTATTTAGTAGCTTTTCCAGTCAATAGTTTCTAGACTACTCCCGTTTCTTCTTTTGGACAACTTGTTTAATTGGCTCAAAATTGAACTACTTCTGATGGAATAAATCTGACTTGGCTGAGGGGCAGGGGATAGGAAGGCCAAGGAACAGTAACCAGCATCCTCTGCTTAAAAGGGGACAGAGACTTTATCTATAGACAAAGAATGTTTGGAAGAACTGAGAAGTAATGACAAGCCCCATGGAGCCATTTTAGGGACAGTTCTGTCACCAGAACATGTGATGTCTACTGTTGTCTTTAGGGGGCTGAGTACATTCAGAAGGTATACAGAATGTATCCTCTGAGTATCTCCCAAATTAACAGTACTTTAAAAACAAAATACAGTAAGGGAGGGAGGAGTAAAGGGAAAGGGGAAATACTGGGGAATGATACTGGCCAAATTATATTATTATATATGCATACATATATGTATATATATATATATATATGTTACATGTATGTTTATGTAATAATAAATCCCACCATTATGTACAAATATAATTCACCAATAAAAAAGATTAAGGCCCCGTGTGGTGGCACATGCCTGTAATCCTTTGACTGCTAAGGCAGGAGGATCACAAGTTCAAGGCCAGCCAGTCTCAGAAACTTAGTGAGACCCTAAGCAACTTAGCAAGACCTATCTCAAAATAAAAAATAAAAAGGGCTGGAAATGTGGCTCAGCAGTTAAGCACTCCTGTGTTTAATCCCCTACTGAGAGAGAGAGAGAGAGAGAGAGAGAGAGAGAGAGAGAGAGAGAGAGAGAAAGAAATAAAATAGAATATAGTATGTTGAGTGGGTTTTTACAAATGATATTCTTAACTTAATGCTGACCCAAGAGAAAAATCTGATTCACAACATGGAAGTGTCAAGAACTCAGCAGAGAAAGTGAATAGAAACAAGGAATAAAAGCTGTGTAGTCTCAAATGTGCTCAACTCTAAGAAAGGAAATTTCAAAGAGTATACAAAAAGCATAAGAGGAAAAAGTCAATATATTCTGATAGCTACAGTCTCTGGAAGTAACTCCATTGGAGTTGGTAATGTCTGAAAAAAAAACATCAGTGGTCTCCAAGGTAGCTCAGGTTTTAAAAGACCACCAATCAAGAAAGGAATAGATAAATAAGTAGAAATTTATAGAAGTAGATACAAACACTAGCCATGCATGCCTCCTTCATTCTTCCACTACTCTTTGCCTACTCAGTTCCTTTCAGTACCAGCTCACCTCTCTTCCACAAAGTCTTCTCCTACCCTAACACTGAACTCTCCTTTTCCCAACTCTATGTATTTGGCAATTACTCATGGACTTATTTGCCTCCCCGATTCAGATTAATCTGTGAGACTACAGGACTCATGTCACATATATCTTGGTGTCCTAAAACATGCCTATCAACAATGCCTATCAGAGTAGATGATAAATAACCAAGTGCTGATTAAGACAAAGTCAACTAGAAATGAGTGTTCTTGAAGGGAGAACGGGTAGATATAAAGGACACAGACTTTGAGCATGCACTGTGAGTTGCACTAATACCCAAACCAATTCAAATCAATTATATAACAAGTAGAATGAATAGGTACAGTCAACTGAAATTGTAAAAATAGCACAGTACCTGTAGGAGACTTTCTATGGCATGAAAGCCTCGAATTAAATTCAGAGCTCCACATAAAAGACTAAGTATAAATGCCACAATCCCTGACAGAGTTGCTGGTTCCAGTCGCTGGTGAGCTGTTAATAAATAAAAGAAACAAAATAAATAAATAAAAGAAATAAAAGAAATGGTTAGGAAAGAATACTATATCTCGTGTAGTTGAACTAAAGGCTAAACAGAAATTTATTACTCAATTTAAATGGGTCAAACCCAAGTAATTTTTTACAATGTATCTTAGCAATTGTTCTTTAAAATGCAAAATGTTTGACAATAAGAAAGCTTCATTCCCCTGAACTCAAATCAAATTAACTTCCTTTTTCTATATTTTTAAACAAAGACATCTAACTTGCATTTGGGATATATAATTGTAATAAGCACTCACATCTGGCAGTAAATCATTCAGGAAAAAAACTGTCTTACTATGTCTTCTATATGCAAGTAAGTGCAAATATCACCAAGGTGACTTTGCTTGAAAATTCATCACATAATTCCTGCTTTTCTCTACAAATGATTAGAAAACATTTTTAAGAATAAACAGTTTGCTTTTAAGCAAAGCTTCCCCTTATTTGGATCTCAGGGCTATAAATATCACTGGATATATGTGAAAGCACATATATATTCACCAATCAGAACTTCATAACAGAATGTGCTCTTATAGCTGTGAGATTCTTGGTCCTCTGAATACCACTTGAAGGCAAAAATGATAAAATACCAGCTGCAGAAGTTATCACTTTATCTTAACAAATATATTCCCTCATCTTCAGGGCTTCAGTTTTATAACAGCTTCCCTTCATCATCATTTTGCACTAGTAGAATTAACAATAGTCTAAATGAAAACACAAAAGTAAATGCATAACCAATAAATCTCAGAAGAGAGACAGCAAAGAGAGGACAACAGAATCACATTTTGATTATTTTATTTAAACCACTGAAGTGTAAAAGCCCAACAATGAAGTTAATGAGGTGGAACATTAATATAAGGATGGACTTAAATCTTTCCAAATTATATTCAGCCATTACAGCAGAAAAGCTTCCCCAGTTTATAAAATCAAAAAAGACATATCACAAAAAAGTATTTATTTTTCAAGTTCAGCAGAACATATGGATTAACATTTCCTTAAATTTCTTTTGTGCCCATGACTAGCCTCCCAATAAATTTCCTTGAGGTTTTAATATGAAAATAGGCAATCAAATATCTCTGTAAGTAGTGGTACCAAGTCTTTTGTCAGTGGAAAAAAACTACCTCACATTTTAAAGCCTACCTAATTGTTCTACCAATTAGTCATATTCTACAGCTTCCCACCCTCTCCACCCCCTCTCAGTGAGCAAGAGGAAACTGACCTTAATTTTAAAAAGAAATTTTTAATATGGGCCTCAAGAATAAAACCAACTGACAACTAAATATATTATGTAAATCACACTTCTAAAGTATACAAAATGAGTTTACCTTACTAAAAAAAAAAAAGCAAATAATATTCTGCACTATAACTAAAAATTCCTATACAGTCAATTAGGTCTGGTTAGTCTTCAACAGAAAGATATTATCATTTTCAAGTGTTGATGAATATCTATTTAAGAAATGAATAATAAGTCTATATAAATTAAATATTTATTGCATTTCTAAACACTTGCCTTCGGCCCTAGAGCACTCTCTTTATAATAATAGTATACCATTTATGAATTATTTCAGAATGACCAAAACTATTTTTAAAGGCATAAAAGCAAATGATAGGCCTCCTTTAACAAGGACAAGGTATGCATTGTGCTCAAGGACAGGCTGACACTCTGCCAAATCACTGTGGGAAAGAAATTCTAAAGTGGCAATTTCCCTGCTTCCACCCTCGCCCTCTTCCCAAGACCTGTGGCTTGCATTCTGAGAATAGTTATCAAGAAAAATTTCATCTACACACAACACAAAGCGGGAGGTGGGGGGGACACACCTACAAGACAATTTCCAACTTTAATAACTGAATTAGATATCTGACCACATTTTAAACTAGCTATCATTGTCATTTTTTACTTCAGAAAAATTTTGTTATCCAAAAATGCTTATTGTACAATTTTGTTTGGCACCATACTAGGCACTATCAGGTGCAGAGTGCATGTGGAACAATAACAAATGAGAAGCAGTGTAGGGAAAAAAAATAGTTTTGCTGGATCCAAAGCAGTGTCATCTGGATGAGTTTTGTTTTGTTTTGTTGCTACTGTCTTCTGCCACAATGTCTTCTCCTTAATTAGCCTCATTGAGCCCAATGGCATTTTCATAACAAAATTAAATTTCTCTCAAAATATACCAATGATTTACAAAGTTTGTAAAAGTTCTTAAAGAAGCAAGATGAAATTCCTTGGAATCAGGGATATTGGTAGAGCGACTTCAGGAATGCTGAAGAGGAAATAAAATGAGGAAAAGCAAGGAAAATCTTTGAAGATAGATAAAATACAATCAGGCATAAAGGAGAGGAATACTACTCCATGCAGAGCATGGAACATGAGCGTTGAAATGGAAATGGGAGAAACTCATAAAAGCTTCAACACTTACTACTTCTACCACTACCACTAATAGTGACTACTCTCCATGTGCCAGGCACCAAGTGCTTTGAATGTATGAGCTCATTTCAGTGCCAGGCACCAAGTGCTTTGTATGTATGAGCTCATTTCATCTCTCCTACAACCCAAAGCAGTAGGCACTATAATTATCCTGTTTTTGTTTTTGTTTTGTTTTTTCAGAAGAAAAAACTAAGGTTTGGGGAAATAAACTAATTTGCTCATGGACACAATGTAAGTAAGCTGAAATTTAAATCCAGGCAGCCTAACTTTAGACCCTGCCCCACGCACTTTCCACCTCTCCACTTCTTCCCTCCCTTTCTTTGTTACTGGCAGTCCTGAGGATGGAACCCGGAGCCTTGAACAGGCTAGGCAAGTGCTCTATTACTGACCAATATCCCAGCCCAGAACTCATGCTCTTAACCATTCTGCTATAGGGCATTGCTAGTTGTTTTGTTTGGCTCAAAGGGTTGTTTGTGAAGATAAAATCAGAAAGGGAACTCAAGGAAATTAATAGTCTGAAGTAAAAGGCTAAGAATTATGGGAAATTACATAATGGAGTAACACTGAAGAGCAAGAGACTGATACGGTTAAGGCAATGCTTAAGCATATTAATTTATTAATGGGTTTTAAAGAGATTAGAAGTAGTAAGAGAGAAACAATACTTTCTGAGTGCCTTCTCACTAAGCACACATCCTCTCATTTATCCTTCAAAATGGAATGCTTCATCAGACAGGAATGACTAACTGCTCTGTACCTAAAATTTTTCATTGGTAAATTGAGGTAAGTAATTTGCTATGTCAGATAGATAGTAAGGGCCATCTTCTCAATTAGACCTTAGGTCTATCTAATTACAAAGTCCCTGTTCTTTCTACAGTTTTTCGGTAGTGAGCGCATAAGGAGGAAGTCACTGCAAAAAAACTGACAGAGGGGCTGAATTATGATAGTGACAGTAGAAAAGGCAAACAAGAAAGAAGAGACATCATGGAAGTTAAAACTATTAGACTTGGCAAATAATTAGATGTGGGAAACTAAAGGGAATTTTATAAAATGAAAGTGATATTGGCTAAAATACATTGTTACATTGTACAATATATGCAACAATAAATCCCATCATTATGTACCACTGTAATGCTCCAATAAAATATGTAAAAGAAAAAACAAACAAACAAAATGCCAAGTTTTATTCTTGGTGTCTAGGAAGATAAGGTGCTAGCAACTGATCCACAGAAAGAAATGAAAATGTTTTGAACATACCAAATTTGGGGGGAAGATGAAGCCCATTTAAATAGCAATTTTCAATTGCTTTTCAAGTGGAAAAGTATTAGCACTGGAGAAGCAAAGGAGTTCTGCACCTGAGGGGAGGGGTTTAGATGAGATTACCAAAGGAAAAAGCAGGCTGATGCAAATCTTTTGTAGAGACTGCCATTCAGTACAGGTAAAAGAGTCTGGGAAGACAAACGTGAAAGAACCAGAAAAGTAAAGAACCATATAAACGTAGCAAAGGAAGACCATCAAGAAGAAAGATGGAGCTAACAGTGTCTTTAGACAAGTCAAAGAAAAATCTGAATTTAAAAAGGAAAAAAAAACTCCTAGATTTACAAAATAATTTAAGTAGATGAAAGGAAAATTCATAGGCTGGGGTTGTAGCTCCATGGTAGAGCACTTGCCTAGCATGTGTGAGGCACTGGGTTTGATCCTCAGCACCACATGTACTACAAATGAAAATGCATTCTCTTTTTACATATACCTAATTAAAATAAATTAATTAATTAAAAAAGAAGATAGATAAATAAATAAATAAAAGTATTATGTCCATCTACAACTAAAAAAAAATTTTAAAAAGTCAAATAATCACAATGCTCATAAAATGCTTACAGGAATGTAAAATGGCAATTAACTCCAGAAAACTGGCAATTTCTTAGACTTAAAAATGCTAATAACCTTTTGACCAAGCATTGCACCCCTGATATTTACTCAAGGGAAATGAAAAACATCAATAAAAGATGAATGTTCACTGTAGCTTTATTTACAATAACCAAACACTGGAAACAAACTAAAGGCCATCAGCAAAAAATGAATAAACAAGTTGTGGGATGTTCACACAATGGAATACTTCTTGGCAATAAAAGGAGATATGCAATATGTATGACATTGTGCTAAGGAAAAGAAGTCATACACAGGAGTCACACAATGTAATCTTGATTAATGAAGTTCTAGAACAAACAATATGAATATAAACTGAAAAGAATCAAAATGGTGGTTATCTAGAGAGAAGTCAAGTCTGGGAAGGGATATAAAGAAACTTTTTTATCTTTTTTACTTTTTAAAATTATCTACGTATTTCACAGAGGAACTTTCTATGGGAGATGTAAATGTCATATATTTGTTAAAGAGGCAGACTATGGAATACAGTAATCATGTCATTTTATTTCTGATACTTTGAAATCTTGAGGCCTTACTGACCCTGAGGGACAGCCTCTTCCAGGGTTAGCCAATCTGGCAAACAACTTGCCCAAGTAGGCCTCACACTCTCAACCACCTTCTCTCATACGTTTAACCACATTCTCTCATACTTGAGAGCCACTATGTCCCTGCCCTAATTACTCCATGGCTAGGCATCACACAAATACACATAGCTCCTATGCCCAGAACTCATTGAAACTAAACAATCTTGAAGTCCTCACTCTATCTGATCCATTTCTTCCCTTGGAAACCACAGTAAAGGTTCTTTCCCACATTTTCTCCTTTCCCTTCTCCAGGGATCTATGAGTATTAAAACACTATAGTTGCAATGGCAGTCATCTCCTGGTCTGTTGACCTTACCACAACTGAATAAGAATAAAACATATATTTTAAAAACCAGAAGCAAAGATTATGAATTTCCCTTTAAAAAAGAACTATAGAAATAAACTGTCAAATAGATGAGTAGGCAATAGGTGGGAGTAGAGGTAAAACAAGAATGACAAAATATTGATACAATTGCTATGGGAGCAAGATAGTTACAACAGGATTAATTATACTATTCTGTTTACCTTGCCTATATTTGAATGTTTCCATAGTGAAACATTTAAAAAGAAAAGAAAGCAAAAGTAATACTTCATTCAATGTACTGACTTCTGTGATAAACATTTATAGACTTCAGTAAATATTAAGTATACCAAGATAAAAACATTCCTTCCAAACTGGGGGGGGGGGAGTGGGCTGTCAGAGGGTTAGAAAGAAAAAAGTAGAAAAATATGGGGAAAAAAAAGAAAGAAAGAAATTGAAACAGTGTAACAGATTGGAGGAAAGCTTGAAAAACAATGTTTATCAAGTGATTATTAACCTTATTCTAAAATAAAATGAGAAATTTTATTTAGAAGTTTCCCCATAAAACTGTCTTTTAACTTGAGGATTATAGAAAACGTGTTGACTTGGTCTGAATTCAAAGCAAATTTAAGATTAAAATAAGTTTTAGTTGTCAATTATTTTTTACAGTTTTTTAAAACAATAAGAAATCTCAGATTCTCCCCATTTTCCTAGTGTCTGATGTTTGGTGACCCAGCACACCACAATGGTCTAAAGATCAGAAAGGAATGTATAGAAGTCAGCTAGAACAAAGAGTTTCTAACAGAGTCCACCTCCTGGTAGACCAGGTTGGACCTACACCTAAAATTAAGGTTATTCTCTTGACTCCCAGGGGGTATATATAAATGGACAGAAATACTTAGCAACACTGACTGCCAGACCTGTAGAAGGGGTGGCCAACAGAAGTCTTTGTAGCTCCTACAACACAGACACCATCAAAATTCTAATCTCTAAAGTAACTGCAGAGATCAGTGGCACCATCCAAGGCTTAAAAGATATGCAGGTGGTGATGACTCTTATATTCCTATTTAATTCTCCAGTTAGGTCTCCAAAATGGGTGCATCTTAGAGGATGACAGATTACTCTAGGTTCCAACTGCACTGTCCCTTACAGCATTAATTCATGCCCTGATGTGTAGTACTAATTTGGTAAACTTTTTTCTCAATTCCAATAAGCAGGAAATCAGAAACATTTTGCTTTTATTTGACAGAGATATTAGTACATTTACCACATGGCCACTATGATACATCAACTCTGTGCCATAGTCTATAGTAGGGGTTGGCACCACAGGCCAAATTCAGCCAACCTGTTCTTTTACATATTGTTTATGGCTACTTTTATGCATTATACCAAGCAGAACTGGAATAGAGACTATGTGGCCTCAAAAACCTTAACTATTTACTGTCTATTCCTTTATAGAATATATTTCCTGACCCGTGGCCTACAAAGATCTAACATTCTGTAGAGCATTATTTTCATCCATGTCACTGATGATCACATGTTGATTGTACCTGAAAAACAGATGGTAATGTATGCCTTAGGTTATATGCCAGACCATAGAAATCAAAAATTGTAGGAGCCTACCACCTCAATCAGTTTCTGCTGCTCAAAGATCAAGAATACTGCAAAAGCCAGGATCAAACTGATGCACCTTACAATCCATTCCACTAAGAAAAGATATACTGATTAGCATGCCTTTCAGATTTCAAAGATAACAGCACTACATTTGTTTACTGGATAACAATGTTTGAGAAGGGCCCAGAGAAAGAGAAGTATCCAGACTGAACTATAGGACACTTTACTCATTGGTTCTTACAATTCATGGATCCAATAGTGCTTAAAATATCTCTTGAAGATAAGAATAAACCAGGACAAAAGAATAATAAAAGAGGCCCCTGGGGTTATGAAGCATTGACATGGTCCTTTGGTTAAAAACAAACAAACAAACAAAAACTGTTTCTATTTTGAGAACTAGTTATTGGTTTGCTAGGTGCCTTCACATGAATTATCACATACACACTATGAACCCCCAAATAATCTCTCTCATACACACACACACACACACACACACACACACACACACACACATCAAAGAGACACAGCTAACAAACCAACAAAAATCAGAAAATGAAATTTTAAAATTATCAATAAAAATACAATCAGAGGGCTAGGGTTGTGGCTCAGTGGTAGAGTACTTGGCTAGCACATGAGAGGCCCTGGGTTCGATCCTCAGCACCACGTAAAAATAAACAAATTAAAGGCATTGTGTCCATCTACAACAACAACAACAAAAGAGCTTTCAGCTTTAAAAAATGAAATAAAATAAAATTAGATGCCAGGCATGGTGATGCATGCCTATAATCCTAGCAACTCAGGCAGCTGAAGCAAGAGGTTGTAAATTCAAGGCCAGCCTTGTGAGACTGTCTCAAAATAAATAAAAAAGGGCTGGATGTATAACTTAGTGGTAGAATGCCCCTGAGTTCAATCCCCAGTACCACAAAAAAGAAAAATAAAATAAAATCAGAAAAATGACCAAAACTTGATGAGACAAAGAGAAAACAAGTAAACAAGATGGTAGATTAAAACCCAGCAACTTTAATAATCACGTTAAATGTAAATGGCCTAAACACCTCAATAAAATAGCACAGATAATAAACTTGGATTTTTTTTTTAAAGATCCAACTGCTTAGTACCTATAAGACACCACTTTAAAGATACAAAGAAATTAAAAGTAAAAAGATGTAAAGAAAATATGCCATACTAACAAGACAAGTATGTCTACTTTCACAGGGAAGATGTACTGGGGAGTGATTGGCCAAATTACACTGTTATATTGTGTGCATGTATGAATATATAGCAAAACATTCCACCATTATGAACAACTATAATATACAAATTAAAAAAATGTGGGGGGAAAAAAGGATGTCCAGTCTTACCACTCCTGTTCTCAAAATTCTAGCCAGAATAATTAGGTAAGAGAAGGAAATTAAAGGAATACATATATGAAAAGAATTAGTCAAATTATCTGTTTCTTGATGACATGATCTTATATTTAGAAGATCCAAAAACTTTACCAGAGGACTTCTAAAGCTGATAAATAAATTCATCAAAGCAGCAGAATACAAGATTATAAATTAATAGCTTTCTTACACTCCAACAATAAATCTTCTGAGAAAGAACTTAAGCAAACTATATCATTCACAGCTAATAATCTCAAAAAATGAAATAAAATAAATCTAATCAAGGAGGGGCAATACTTCTACAATGAAAACTACAGAACCCTGAAGAAAGAAATTGAAGATCTTTAAAGATGGAAAGACCTCCCATGTTCTTGGATGGGCAGAATTAATATTGTCAAAATGGCCATATTACCAAAAACATAATACAAATTCAATATAATCACCATCAAAATACCAATGACATCCTTCACAGAACTAGAAAAGGCAGTCTTAAAATTCATTTGGAGGAATAAAAGACCCAGAATAGCCAATGCAATACCGAACCAGTAGAGCTATGCTGGAAGCCTCACAATACCTGATCTCAAAATTATACTACAGAGCTATAGTAACAAAAACAAACAAAAACAGCAATGGTATTGGCATTAAAATAGACTTGAGACCAATGGAATAGAAAACACAAAGACAAACACACAGTTAAAGTAATCTGATACTTGACAAAGGTGTCAAAAATTTTTGTTGGCTAAAAGATAGCCTTTTAAAGAAACGGTGCTAGAAAAAACAGATAACCATATGTAAAAGAATGAAACTAGATCGCAATCTCACTGCACAAAAGTCAAATGAAAGTGGATCAAAGACTTAGGAATTAGATCAGAAATCTTGCAACTAGTAGCAGAAAACATAGGATCAACACTCCATCATATTGGTGCAGATACCAACTTCCTCAACAAAACCGCTAGAGCTAAACAAATAAACCCAAGAATCAACAAGTAGGATGCCATCAAATTTTAAAACTTCAGCACAGCAAAGGAAATGATTAATAAGAGTAAAGACAGAGCCTATGAAACAAAAATAAAATATCTTTGCCAGCCACTCCTCTGATGGGATTAATACCCAGAATATATACAGAGCTCAAAAAACTCATTGGCAAATAAACAGCGCACATGATCAAGTGCGGTTCATCCCAGGGAGATATAAGGTTGGTTCAACACATGGAAATCAATAAACATAATTCTTCACATTAGTAGACTTAAAGACAAGAATCATATGATTATTTCAACAAATGCAGAAAAAGAAGTTGACAAAACTGAGCACCCATTCATGCTCAAAACACTAGAAAAACTAGGGATAGTAGGAACATAACTTAACATTGCAAAAACTAAACCCAAGGCCAACATCATTCTAAATGGAGAAAAATTTAAAGCATTCACTCTAAAAACTGGAAGGAGAAAGGAATGCCCTCTTTCACCACTTCTATTCACATAGTTCTTAAAACCCTACCCAGAGTGATTAGACGAAAGCAATTAAAGGAATATGAACAGGAAAAGAAGAGCTCAAACTATCCCTATTTGCTGATGACATAATTCTATATTTAAAAGACCCAAAAAACTCAACCAGAAAGCTTCTATAACTCATCAATTGCTGGTAGCAGGCCTTCCCTGGCCCCTGGGGCGCAGCCCCCAGTTCCTTGTTCTGCATGTCAAAATGGCCAGCTCACAAGGCCATGACGCAGACTTGCGGTTCTCCTGTTTATCTGCCTGAGACATATGTGCTCCACGGGAACACCTTGACCTTTTCTGCTCTGGTAGACTTCCTGATAAGGGAAGTTTCGGTATCTAACAATGGCAGATGTGGCAACCGAATTTCTCCCCTCTCCCTCCCTCTTTTGAGTAACTTTCCACTTCTGCTGCTTGGGGTATAAAAGGAGATGATGTTAGTAATAAAGTGGTGACTCCTGGATGAAG
The DNA here is from genome assembly GCF_052094955.1 of Ictidomys tridecemlineatus. Lineage (NCBI taxonomy): Eukaryota > Metazoa > Chordata > Mammalia > Rodentia > Sciuridae > Ictidomys > Ictidomys tridecemlineatus. The sequence continues at coordinate 145,209,362 of NC_135479.1, forward strand.
AACCTTGGTGTTCTGTGTACTTCTTAACCTCGCCGACCCTCGCCAGACTCGGCTTAGTTAGCCGGACACGGCATCAATGAATTCAGCAAAGTAGCAGGATATAAAATTAACCCTCCAAAAGTGTGTTTCTATACACCAATGATGAATCAGCTAAAAATAGGAAAACTATCCCATTCACAATAGCCTAAAAAATAAAATACTTGGAAATCTAACAAAAGAAGAAAAGATATGTCTAACAAAAGAAAGATAAGGATATCTTTCCATCTTATGTTCTTGGATAGGCAAAATTCATATTGACAAAATGGCCATACTACCAAATGTGCTATATAGATTTAATGAAATTTCTATTAAAATTTCAATGATGCTCTTCATTAAAATAGAAAAAGCAGTCATGACACTCATTTGGAAAAATAAGAGACCCAGAATAACCAAAGTAATCCTTAGCAAGAAAAGTGAAGCAAGAAGCCAGACCTTAAAATATACTACAGAGCTACAGTTAAAAAAAAAAAAAAAAGCATGGTATTGGCACAAAAACAGACATGGAGACCGATTGAACAGAATAGAAGACACAGAGACAAACCCATATAAATAGAGTTAAACATATATTAGAGAAAAGAAAGCCTCTTCAACAAATGGTGCTAGAAAAACTGGAAATCCATATGTAGTAGAATAAAATTTAACCATTAACTCTCACCCTGCACAAAATTCAACTCAAAGTGGATCAAAGACCTAAGAATTAGAATGGAGACCATGCATCTCCTAGAAGAAAATGTAGGCTCAACACTCCATCAGGTCGACTTAAGAACCAACTTCCTCAACAAGACTCCTAAAGCACAAGAAATAAAATCAAGAATCAATAAATGGGATGGTATCAAACTAAAAAGTTTCTGCACAGTAAACAATCAAAAACGTGAAGAGAGCCTACAGAATGGGAGAAAATCTTTGCCACCTGCACCTCAGAAAGTGCATTTATCTCCAGTATATACACACAAAGAACTCAAAAAAACAAATAACAACAACAACAAAAAAAACCTTGATCAATAAATGGGAAAAGAAACTGAACAGGCACTTCCCAGAAGAAGAAATATGAATGGTCAACAAATCAATGAAAAAATGTTTAACATCTCCAGCAATTAGAGAAATGCAAAGTAATACCACACTGAAATTCCATCTCACTCTCATCAGAATGGCAATTATCAAGAATACAAGTAACAATAAATGTTGGGGAAAAGGGTGCACTCATATATTGGTGGTGGGACTGCATATTGGTGCAACCACTATGGAAAGCAATATGGAGATTCCTCAGAAAATTTGGAATGGAACCACTATTAGATCCTGTTATCCCACTCCTTGGTTTATACCCAAAGGACTTAAAAGCAGCATACTACAGTGATGCAGCCACATTAGTGTTTACAGCAGTTCAATTCGCAAAACTAAGCTACGGAACCAATCCAGGTGTTCTTAAATAGATGAATGGATTAAGAAAGTGTGGTATATATACACAGTGAACTATTATTTGGCCATAAAGAAGAATGAAATTATGTTATTTGCCAGAATTGAATGGAACTAAAGACTATCATGCTGAGTAAATTAAACCGATCCCAAAGAATCAAAGGCCAAATGTTCTCTCTGATATGCAGGTGCTAATACATAATAAGGAAGGGTAGGGAGGGGAAGAATGGAAGTTCATTGGATTAGACAAAGGGGAATGAAGAGAAGGGAGGTGGGATGGAATAGGAAAGATAGTACAATGAATTGGACATAACTTTCCTATGATCATATATGTATACATGACCAGTGAACTCCACATCCTGTACAACCACAAGAATGGGATCCTTGTTCAAGTTATACTCCATGTATGTATAATATATCAAAATCCCCTCTACTTTCATGTATATCTAAAAAGAACAAAAAAAAGAAACAAAAAAACTCAATGGCCCCCCTAAAATAATCCAATCAATAAATGGACAAAAGAATGGAAATTTCTCACAAGAAAAAACACAAATTGCCAACAAATATATGAAAAAGTGTTCAACATCTCTAGCAGTTAGGGAAGTGAAAATCAAAACTGCACTAAACCAGGTATGATGGTGCATACCTGTTATTCCAGCAGCTCAGAAGACTGAGACAGGAGGATTTGAGTTCAAAGCTAGCCTTAGCATTTTCGCAAGTCCCTAAATAGCTCAGTAAGACCCTATCTCTAAATAAAATACAAAAAAAGACTGGAGATGTGGCTCAGTGGTTAAGTACCCCTGGGTTCAATACCCGGTACCCTCCCCCTTGCAAAATGGTATTAGGAGAACTGGAAATCCATATGCAACAAAATGAAATTGAATCCCTTTCTCTCACCATGCACAAAAGTAAACTCAAAATGGATCAAGGAGCTAGGAATCAAACCAGAGACTCTGCGTCTAACAGAAGAAAAAGTTGGCCCTAATCTCCATCTCGTGGGGTCGGGCTCCAAATTCCTTAATAGGAACCTATAGGACAATAGTTAAAATCAAGAATCAACAAACGGGATTTATTCAAACTAAAAAGTTTTCTCTCAGCAAGAGAAACAATATGTGAGGTAAATAGGGAACCTACATCCTGGGAACAAATTTTTACCCCTCATATTTCAGATAGAGCTCTAATCTCCAGAGTACACAAAGAACTCAAAAAGTTAAACAACAAAAAAACAAATAACCCAATCGACAAATGGGCCAAGGATCTGAACAGACATTTTTCAGAGGAGGATATACAATCAATCAACAAATACACGAAAAAATGCTCACCATCTCTAGCAATCAGCGAAATGCAAATTAAAACACTCTAAGATACTATCTCACTCCAGTAAGAATGGCAGCCATTATGAAGTCAAACAATAACAAGTGTTGGTGAGGATGTGGGGAAAAAGGTACACTTGTACATTGCTGGTGGGACTGCAAATTGGTGCAGCCAATTTGGAAAGCAGTATGGAGATTCCTTGGAAATTGAAACACCATTTGACCCGGCTATTCCCCTTCTCAGACTATACCCAAAAGACCTAAAAAGAGCATACTATAGGGACATAGCCACATCAATGTTCATAGCAGCATAATTCACAATAGCTAGACTGTGGAACTAACCTAGATGCCCTTCAATACATGAATGGATAAAAAAAAAAATGTGGCATTTATACACAATGGAATATTACTCAGCACTAAAAAATAACAAGATGGCATTTGCAGGGAAATAGATGGCATTAGAGCAGATTATGCTAAGTGAAGTTAGCCAATCCCTAAAAAACAAATGCCAAATGTCTTCTCTGACATAAGGGGGATGACTCAAAATAGAGTAAGGAGGAAGAGCATGAGAAGAAATTACCACTAAACAGGGAAGGGAGGTGGGAGGGAATGGGAAGGAGAAGGGGAATTGCACAGAAGATGGAAGGAGACCCTCATCGTTATACAAAATGTATATATGATGTTGTGAGGGGGAAGAAAAAAAGAGAGAGAGAAATGTGTCACAGTAGATTGGGTAGAGAGAGTTGATGGGAGGGGAGAGGAGGGGGGATAGGAAGAGCAGCAGAATACAACAGACACTAGTATTGCTGTATGAATATACATGGCTGTATAACCAATGTTATACAGCAATCTGTTCACATGGAAAAATGAGAATTCATACCCCATTTGAATCAAATATATGTCAAGATCATTTATTGTCATGAGCAACTAATTAAAAAAAAACACCCTACATTAAGATTTTTTGTCTCTTTAATCAGAATGCAAATATCAGGAATATGAATAATAAACCTGGTACAGTGGCACAGCCTATAATCCCAGTGGCTTGGAAGGCTGAAACAGAAGGATCACGAATTCAAAGCCAGCCTCAGCAACTTAGTAAGAAATATATTTCACTTTCTCTAAGTGAAATATAAAAAAGGGCTAGGGATGTGGCTCAGTGCTTAAGCATCCCTTGGTTCAATCCCTGGTAATATTAATATAATAATAATAATAATAATAATAATAGGAGGAGGAGGAGGAGGAGGAGGAAGAAGAAGAAATAATAATAATAATAATAATAATCCTGGCAAGGATGTGGTGAAAAAGATCCACTAATGCATATTGATGGGACTGCAAAATTAGTACAACCACTTTCTCTAAGATCAAGACAGGAACAACACAAGGCTATTTACTCTTTTGCTACTTCATTCTTTTGAGTATATTTTGGTTAAGCACAGGTCTCCAAATCTGCAGTTATTTTGTTTCTCCTTTAGAAGATAACATTAAGTTGCCTTTTGGCTTCCATTGTTTTTAATCAGACCTTTTGTGCATTTCTGATGGTTTGTGTTGATATAGTCTAGTCTTTAGGTACCTGGTTATTTATAACTGCCAAGCATTCTATTTTCAATATCTTATTGCAGACATAATTTGAAATTTATGGAACTATCCTCTTCTTATTACTAAAAAAAAAACTTAACTTTTTGCTTCTGCCAGGTTCTTTGGAACATTAAGCACAGAATAATCACCTCACTCCAATTTTAGAGAACATGATGATTCACAACTGAGATCCAATCCCTATAAGAGCCTATCTACTTCAGTTACCCATATTCCCAGGGTGCAGACATCCAGGTTCTAGTCCAAAGCTGAGGAATTGCTGGTAAGGTTCACCAACTTGGTGGGCCCTTTTCTCAAATCTGCCTCCCTAGTTCTAAGAGGCTGTCAGCTGCTCCCTCTAGAACTGGAAACATTGGGTTTCTCTCCCCAGGGCTCCATCCTCTTTTGTATCCCTAGAATTTTTAGTAAACTTTGTGGATCTCCCAAGACTCCAGGAAGATTATGTTGATTAAATTCTTCAGGGGTTGGGGTTGTGGCTCAGTGGTAGAGCGCTTGCCTAACATGTGTGAGGCACTGAGTTCCATCTTTAGCGCCACATACAAATAAATAAATAATGTAAGGTATCGTGTCCATCTACAACTAAAAACTTATTTTTAAAAAATTCTATATATTAGAGCAAACCTACATATTCTACAGAACATTACATCCAGCTTTTCTACAGGTATATAGTGGAACTGCTGGCCTCAATTACCTATTCCATCACTAACAGATCTAGAAGTCTTCAAATAAACCTCTCATTTATTAGTGATTTTAAAAACTGAATACAATCCACATTCAATAATATTTACTCCTTTAAAGTACACATTTCACAAAGTTTTAGTATACTCAGAGATATACTAAAACTTTTTATAAGTTTTTAAAATATTTTTAGTTATAGGTGGACACAATACCTTCATTTTATTTATTTATTTTTATGTGGTGCTGAGGATGAAACCCAGTGCCTTACACGTGCCAGGCAAGTGCTCTGTTGCTGAGCCACAACCCCAGCCCTTATACTAAAACTTTTAAGGATCCTAAAACTTTAAATTCCACATTTTATCACCTGCAAAAAGAAATCCCATGCCCACTCGTAGTAGCAGACATTGCCACCTCTCAACCTCTTGTTAACCACTAATCTACTTTCTGCCTCTATGGATTTGCCTATTCATGACATTATATGTAAATTAAATTATAAATATGTAGTCTTTTATATATGGCTTTTTTTCACTCAGTATAATGCTTTTAAAGTTTACCAATGTGGTATCGTGTATCAGTACTTTATTTCTTTGTCATTGCTGTTGTTGTTACTTAAGTATTTGATTGAATGGATGGATATACCATATTCTGCTTATCCATTCATCAATCGATGGAGATTTAGGTTATTTCCACTTTAGGGTTATTCTTAATAATGCTGCTGAGAACATTCATGTACACATTTTTTTAAATTTTTTAAATTGTTGATAGAACTTTATTTGTTTATATGCAGTGCTGAGAATTGAACACAGTACCTCACACATGCCAGGCAAGTGCACTACCGCTGAACCCCAGCCCGAGCCCCCATATACACATTTTAGTGTGGAAATATTTACATCTATAATATAAACCTAGGATTGGCATTGTTGAGTAATATGGCAACTCTGTGTTTAACTTTTGGAGGAATTTTCCTGCAGTAATGTTTGTGAGTCTCAATTTTTCCCCACCAACATATCTAATTGTCTGTCTTTAGCCATCCTAGTTGGCATGAAATAATATCTCCTTATAATTTTGCTCTATATTTCCTTAATGACTAATAATGTTGAGCATCTTTATGTGATAATTAACTAGTTGTACAATCTTTGTAGAAATGCCTATTCAAATATATTTCCAATTTATAAACTATATTTTTTATTGTTGAGCTATAAGAGTTACTTTTACATTTTAGACACTAGTCCCTTATCAGATATATGATTTGCAAATATTTTCTCCTATCCTATGGATTGTGTATTCACTTTCTTGATTATGTCCTGTGAAGAATAAAAGATTTTAGTTTTTATGAAGTTCACCTTTCACTGTGCTTTTGGTGTTAAATCTGAAAAACCTAGTACAAGATCACAATGATTTACAACTACATTTTCTTCTGAGAGTTTAATAGTTTTAATTGTGAAACTGAGGACTTTGCTCTATTTTGAGTTAATTTATATACATATATATATATATATATATATATATATATATATATGCATACCTGTTCATATATAGGAAGGTAGGGATCCAACTTCATTCTTTTGCAAATATATGCTGAGGGCCATTGCCAAGTAGGAATGACGCATCAAAATCTCCTTGCCAACGTACCCCATGCTGCTTAGAGGACATTCAATGGGACATTGCATGTATGCTTTAGTAAGGTGACCTTGCTCAAAGAACAGGGTGGATCCGGGTTTAGAGCTGATCAGGTTTGAGGAAGTTTTCTGCTCCTTGAGTTTAAGGCGTTCCCGGTTTAAGACAATAGGGGTTTTAGGGAAGTTGGAGGTTGAAGATTATTGCTGCTGGGATTAGGGTGTTCCTGCTGCTTGTTCCTGTTGAGTTCTCGTGAGATTCAAATGGGATTTGGGAAAAGCCTCGTGGAGTAGGTAAATTGTGCGGGCAGATTTTGGATTTCGGGAGAACCTGTTTGTGTAGAGGCCGGTGTGAGTTCAAGAATAAAGAATTGCTGTTTGAATCTACAAGTGTGTGGTGGCTCGTGATTCTGTGCCAAGCCGAGACATTGGCATATATATATATATATATATCAGTTGCCCCAGCATTATTTGTTGAAAAATCTATTCTTTCACCACTGTCTTGGCATCATTGTCAAAAATGAATTGACCATAATGAAAGGATTTACTTCTGTACTCTGAATTTTATTTCACCAATCAACATGTCTATCCTTAAACCACACCGTAATTGTTTTAATTACTATAGTTTGGTAATAAGTTTGGAAATGTGACTAGGAGTCCTCCAACTTTTTTCTTTCCAAGATTATTTTGCCTATTTTCTGTTCCTTATATTTTGATGTGAATTTTGGGATCAGTTTTCTATAAAAAAAAAAAAAAAAAACACAGCTGGGATTGTGTTTAATCTGTATATCAATTTGGATAATTACCGGTACATATTACCAGCTATCTTAACAATACTGTCTTCTAATCCAAGAACATGAAACTACCTTCATTTAGGTCTTTAATTTCCTTCAATGATGTTTCATGGTTTTCAGTGTATAGAATTTAGAATTTTCTTAATTTTATTTTCAAATTACTCACTGTTAGTGTACAGAATATAATTGATTTTTGTATATTGATCTTATATCCTGCAACATTGCTGAACTTGTTTATTAGATTTTTTTTTGGCAGATTCCTCAGGATTTTCTAAGTGAAAGATTATAACATATACAAATAGAATTATATTATTTCTTTCTCTGCAATTTAGATGTTTTATTATTTCTTGTCCTTGTTTAATGAGTGACCAGATAGATTATTTAGTGAAATCTGTTTCATCCTTCTCCCACATTTCTATTAATCAAACCAAAAGTGTCATGTTCAGCATCACATTTAAAGGATACTAAAAAATGTCTAGAGGAAGTTTCTAGAATTGGGAAGACTTCAAAATTCCATAGACAAAAATCTAAAAGAATTGAGGGTATTTTACATGAAGGAGATTAGACTAAAAGGATAGAAAGGACACAGAGTTGCTGATTTAACCGCTATTCTGGTTCAGCTCAAGGGAGGTCATAGAACCTAGAGAAGCAGACTTTAGATTAGTTTACAAGGAAGAATTTTAAGTTGTTTTCATCCTGTCACAACTACTGAAGATGGTGGTATTCTTTGGGAGGGGAGGCTTAAGTAGATGATCATTAAGACCTTTATATTTTCAGTGATAGTCAAGAACCCTGGTTTAAATGTAGCAATTTTGATATAATTTAGTTCACTTTACATCTTATAAATAAACATTACAAAAAGCTACTTTTCATTTCTAGATGTGTTCACAAAAAAACTGTCAGTGTTTTCCTAGCAAAGAGACCATCTGAGATTGCCATTTGAAAGTATTTTCCTGAGTAGTCACATATCTGGTAGCTTACTTTATAAACAATTGGGAAAAGGGGTTGCTTTGAAGTTCTATATTCTTCATGTACCTGATTTAAAATACTAAAATAAAGTCATTCATTTTCAAAAGTTCCTCAATTCTTATTTCAAAACAGAAAAAATTTAATGAAATAATTGAGATTTAGAACTCACCAGAAGAAATCTTACCAGCACCTTTATAGTCAACAGAAAATGCAGATGTGACTCCATTGGCTGACCCCAGTTCGCACATAGGAATTTGATAAGGGGGCCTCAGCTTGATTTCCATCTGCATGTCAGACAGATTTATCTTTGTTGAAAGAGACCTGGGATTATTATATCGCTGCTTGGTCCTCTGAATGAAGTTATCTATGTAAAATAAAAAATAAATTTTCTTACAGTCATTTGTTAATTAAATTGTTTGAGAGTGTGATATTTATGGTCAGTAAATTTTATAGATAAACAGCTTAATTTTTTATTAAAAATTATTCAATTTGTCAGGAAATTTTCAATATTATTTCAAATAATATATCAGAGAACCATCAATTTTTACTCCAAAAATTATACTCTAGAAATTAGTAATTATAATTACACTAAGGGTTTAACACTCCCTGAAGGTATTACATCCACTTCAAGGAACTACAAACAAAAAAACAGCTTTTAATTTTAAACCAAAGTCTTAATTTATAGGAATTCTTATCTCATGAAATATTAAATCTGGATATAATTACCCAAAAACATATACTATAAATTACATGTTTTTATAAATATGTTTTCTAATACTGCTTATGCCATAAGAATGTGTGTTTTAAAGAATAAATATTGGGCTGGGTTTGTGGCTCAGTGGTAGAGCGCTCACCTAGCACATATGAGGCACTGGTTTCGATCCTCAGCACCACATAAAATAAATAAATGAAGTAAAGGTATTGTGTTGATCTACAACTAAAAATTTTTTTTAAAATAATAAATGTAATAAAAACAATAAAATATATTTTCTAAATATCTTCCAAGTGGAATTTTATTTTTACTATTTGTACTTTGGGGTCTTCCCCCACCCTTCTTGTATATTAGGAATTGAGCAAGCTACTGCCTACAGGCCAAATCTAGCCTGCTGTTTTTGCAATAAAGTTTTATTAGACCATAACTACCTCCATTCATTTATGTATTGCCTATGGCCGCTTTCAAGCTACAATAATAAAGCTAAAGAATTGTGGCAGAGACTGTTTGGCCCTTAAAGTCTAAAATATGCACTTTCTGGTCCCTTCCAACAAATGTTTGCCGACCACTATTACACATTAAGCAGGCTATAAAAGATTATCACATAAACACAAAACTCTGAATCTCTAGCTTATATATTTCTCATTGAGAAACTGTCCTCTGGAATTAATTACTTGAACTAATAATCACAATCCCCTTCACAGTTCAAAAACATATTTTTAAAAATAGGCACTCAGATTAGGTAAGAAGTTGCCATAATTTATAGATCATTTATCAAACTATTCCACTAAAACCAAGTTAGCAGAAGTCCCTCTACCCCTGGCCAGTATTATATAAAACACTGCTTATGAATGGATGGAGACAGGATAATAAAAAGGTTAAAAAATCAGGCCCTTACCAAATTCAATGAAACAGTATGGTCTGACAGCAGTATTTGTCTTCATCATGTTATAAGTAGTAATGAACTCCTTCTGAAGCTCATCCAGGAAAGAGAAGGCGAGAACATTTGGGTAATTTTCAGTGCACAACATCATGTAGCTCACTCCCAGAGAGCTAATAAAACTACAGTGTAAAAAACATTGGTTTTAAAATTTCAAATTAAATCAAGGTAATTCGTTGCGTCACAAGACTGGTTCTATATACCATAAACTGTTGCTACAGTGGCAATGAAGGTATTAGCATTTATTATGTATTCCAGCAAAAAAATAAAAAATAATAAAAAATAAAGCAACCAAAATATAATACTATTTTAAGTTGTGGTTTAAAAACAGCAGACAAAAATAATAGAATGTGCTACAGAAGGAGACACACTGTGGTTCTAACATTTCAGTTACTTATCACTTAGGGTAGAAAGCAGGGCAAAGGATATATAAATACATAAGCATTATAGATTCTAAGATCTCTAACCCTTCACAAAGCTAGTAGAAATTAATATATTTGAGTCAAAAACTATTTAAGAGATCCTAATGAAAGTTATCGACATTATTCCCAGAAGGATGCCCAAACAACACAGAACTTTGCACACAATTTCAGAGAAGTCACTGATCTCATGAAGTTGTCACTGACCCCAAGAATCAAATCCTTTACACAATAATGAATTATGAATCATTGGGGGTGGAATTTATTAGTTCATAACAATAACAAATACATAAAAGGGAGAAAAAGGAAAATTCTTGCTTACAGCACAATGCTGAACACTGACTAGTAAATAAGGAGGTACTGCTATCATTGGGAAAACTACCATTTTACAACCAACATAGTAAAAATTTAGAACAGGCATATACAATCATGTACATCTAAGAGGAAATTTTGATGAGCATCAGTATAGTTGAATGGCTTAAAAAAGTCTTCCAGTAGAATATTTATTAGTTCTAAAAGGAAAATATTACATTGTAGAAACTAGACAACATATTGACAAAGTATTCTAACATAACTGATGAGGGGCAGGTGGGCATGAGCACCTCCAAATGTGAAATCCTAAGAAACGTCATCTATGTAGTATTTTGAGAATGCATAATCTAAATCTAATCATCAACAACAGAATGACCAACATTCTATTTTTTAAAGGATGAGGTATATTCTTTAAAAATCTCAAATGTTGTAAAAAAGATAAAACTTACAAAAATGTTCACAATCAAAGGAGTCTAAAAACTATGAAAACTAAATGTCTAGTCTGCATTCTATGCCAAAGAGAGGGTAAAATGCCATAAAGGACATTTCTGGGGTCAACTGAAAAGTTGGAAAACAAGTAGATTAAAGTATGTTATCAATATTAATTTTACTACAGCTAATTAATAAATGTAGTTAAAAATATCCCTAATTTTAAAAAATACACATTGAAATTGTTAAGAAGAAAGGGTCATGGTATTTGTAAGTTTCTCTCAAATGGGTCAAAAAGAACAAATGAGATAGATAAAAAAGGTACATAAAATGCTAACAAAAGATGAATCTGGAAATGGGTATTATTTGTATTTTTTATTCATTATTATTTTCTTACTCATATTACTTTTCTGTGAGACTGAAATTGTTTCAAAATAAATTAAAATTTTTTAAAGTTCTACTTTAAGCATTGAAACATTTAAATTAAGCGTGTAAATTTATTAATATATTGAAAAAATTCTAGAATATAGTTTATACCATCCCCCCATATGAATAAGCAAAACACAAATTAAACCTTTTTAATGAGACACTTAAATATCCTTTTATAGTACTGTCAACACAACTACTCTCAATCAGGGATGGTAAACATAGCAAGCAGGCTGTCACTCCATACTTGTCTGCCATGCACTGCCCATCTATGACATATCTTCATTGACAATCCTGATCCTGGAGCACTGGAGCACCTACACATACTTTCTTTCTAATAATGAAGGTGCATAATTTATTATCTTTAAATTTAATCTCTGAAGCAAATATGTTCACAATTCAAATTTTAAAGGAATCATAATGAAAGGGAACACTAAATTAAAATATTTTACCCCTTTCTTTGCTCAGAGATACCCAGCTCTCCTTCTCTCAGGCAATCCATGATTATTAACTTCTTATATATCTTTCTACTGAGAGGTATTGCATATTCAAGTAAATAACTGTGCCTTTGCACATGTGTGTGTGAGAACACATTTTAATAAAAGATCACCCCAGGCATTCAAATGATGTAAGAGTAGACAGGTGAGTTAGCACATGCCTGTAATCCCAGTGGCTCAGGAGGATGAGACTGGAGGATCACAAGTTCAAAGCCAGCTTCAGTAAAGAGGCCCTAAGCAACTTAGCAAGACTCTGTCTCAAAATAAAAAGGGATAGGAATGCTCAATGGTTAACCACTGGGTTCAATCCCTGTATCAAAAAAGAAAATGATGGGGGCTGGGGATGTGGTTCAAGCAATAGCGCGCTTGCCTGGCATGCGTGCGGCCCGGGTTTGATCCTCAGCACCACATACAGACAAAAATGTTGTGTCCGCCGATAACTAAAAAATAAAAAAAACTATTAAAAAAATTCTCTTTAAAAATAAATAAATAAGTAAGAAAATGATGTAAGAGTAGCACTTGGGCTGGGGATGTGGCTCAAGCGGTAGTGCACTCACCTGGCATGCGCAGGGCGCTGGGTTCGATCCTCAGCACCACATAAAATAAAAATAAAGATGTTGTGTCCACCAAAAATTGAAAAATAAATATTAAAAAAATTCTCTCTCTCTCTCTCTCAAAAAGAGTAGCACTTATTGGTTAATTATCTATTATTAATGATGTGGTATATAGCAGTGATAAAATTATTCTAATTTTATGCTTCTAGAGTTAACTGGAATTCCTTTCTGAAGTTCCACTTAATACAATCATTTTTTCAATGTTTTTCAAAATACAAATTGTGGACCATTAATAGGTCAAATACAAGTTGCAACCCATTAGTATGTCACAAAATTAGTTTAGTAAGTGACATTTTCTAATTTATTTTCTTTAAAAAATGAAATAGGATTTAATAGAAAATATTTGAATACTATTTCTTTTTTTTTTATGTTTCTTTTTTTTTTTTTTTTACTTTATTGTTGGTCGTTCAAAACATTACACAGTTCTTAATACATCATCTTTCACAGTTTGATTCAAGTGGGTTATGAACTCCCAACTTTACCCCGTATACAAATTGCTGTATCACATCAGTTACCCTTCCATTGATTGACATATTGCCTTTCTAGTGTCTGATGTATTCTGCTGTCTGTCCTATTCTTTACTATCCCCCCTCCCCTCCCCTCCCCTCCCCTCCCCTTTTCTCATCCCTGTTTAATGTAAATCTTCTTCTCAAGCTCTTCATCCTTACCCTGTCCTTGTTTACTCCCCTTATATCAAGGGGGTCATTTGGTATTTGTTTTTTAACGATTGACTAGCTTCACTTAGCATAATCTGCTCTAATGCCATCCATTTCCCTCCAAATTCTATGATTTTGTCGTTCCTTAATGCAGAGTAATACTCCATTGTGTATAAATGCCACATTTTTTTTATCCATTCATCTATTGAAGGGCATCTAGGCTGATTCCATAATCTTGCTATAGTGAATTGTGCTGCTATGAACATCGTTGTAGCAGTGTCTCTGTAACATGCTCTTATTAGGTCTTTAGGGAATAGACCGAGAAGGGGAATAGCTGGGTCGAATGGTGGTTCCATTCCCAGCTTTCCAAGAAATCTCCATACTGCTTTCCAAATTGGCTGCACCAATTTGCAGTCCCACCAGCAATGAACAAGAGTGCCCTTTTCCCCGCATCCTCTCCAGCACTTATTGTTGTTTGACTTCCTAATGGCTGCCAATCTTACTGGAGTGAGGTGGTATCTTAGGGTAGTTTTGATTTGCATTTCTCTAACTGCTAGCGATGGTGAGCATTTTTTCATGTACTTATTGATTGATTGTATGTCCTCCTCTGAGAACTGTCTGTTCAGGTCCTTGGCCCATTTATTGATTGGGTTATTTGTTATCTTATTGTCTAATTTTTTGAGTTCTTTGTATATTCTGGTTATTAGGGCTCTATCTGAAGTGTGTGGATTAAAGATTTGTTCCCAGGATGTAGGCTCCCTGTTTATCTCTCTTATTGTTTCTTTTGCTGAGAAAAAACTTTTTAGTTTGAGTAAGTCCCATTTGTTGATTCTAGTTGTTAACTCTTGCGCTATGGGTGTCCTATTGAGGAATTTGGGGCCCGATCCCACAGTATGTAGATCATAACCAACTTTTTCTTCTATCAGATGCCGTGTCTCTGATTTAATATCAAGCTCCTTAATCCATTTTGAGTTAACTTTTGTGCATGGCGAGAGATAGGGGTTCAGATTCATTTTGATGCAAATGGATTTCCAGTTTTCCCAGCACCATTTGTTGAAGATGCTATCCTTCCTCCATTGCATGCTTTTAGCCCCTTTATCAAATATAAGATAGTTGTAGTTTTGTGGATTGGTTTCTGTGTCCTCTATTCTGTACCATTGGTCCACCCGCCTGTTTTGGTACCAGTACCATGCTGTTTTTGTTACTATTGCTCTGTAGTATAGTTTGAAGTCTGGTATCGCTATACCGCCTGATACACACTTCCTGCTTAGCATTGTTTTTGCTATTCTGGGTCTTTTATTATTCCATATGAATTTCATGATTCTTTTATCTATTTCTACAAGAAATTCCATTGGGATTTTGATTGGCATTGCATTGAACTTATAGAGAACTTTTGGGAATATCGCCATTTTGATGATGTTAGTTCTACCTATCCATGAGCAGGGTATATTTTTCCATCTTCTAAGGTCTTCTTCTATATCTTTCTTTAGGGTTCTATAATTTTCATTGTATAAATCTTTCACCTCTTTTGTTAGATTGATTCCCAAGTATTTTATTTTTTGGGGGGATATTGTGAATGGAGTAGTTGTCCTCATTTCCGTTTCAGAGGATTTGTCACTGATATACAGGAATGCCTTTGATTTATGCGTGTTGATCTTATATCCTGCCACTTTGCTGAATTCATTTATTAGCTCTAATAGCCTCTTTGTAGACCCTTTGGGGTCTGCTAGGTATAGGATCATATCGTCTGCAAATAGTGATAATTTAAGTTCTTCTTTTCCTATTTTTATGCCTTTAATTTCTTTCGTCTGTCTAATTGCTCTGGCCAGTGTGAGGACTATGTTGAACAGAAGTGGTGAGAGAGGGCATCCCTGTCTTGTACCAGATCTTAGAGGGAATGCCTTCAATTTTTCTCCATTCAGAATGATGCTGGCCTGTGGCTTATCGTAGATTGCTTTTACAATGTTGAGGTATGTTCCAGTTATCCCTAATTTTTCTAGAGTTTTGAACATAAAGGGATGCTGTACTTTGTCGAATGCTTTTTCTGCATCTATCGAGATGATCATATGGTTCTTATTTTTAAGTCTATTGATGTGGTGAATAACATTTATTGATTTCCGTATATTGAACCAGCCTTGCATCCCAGGGATGAATCCTACTTGATCATGATGTATAATTTTTTTGATATGTATTTGAATCCGATTCGCCAGAATTTTATTGAGGATTTTTGCGTCAAGGTTCATTAGAGATATTGGTCTGTAGTTTTCTTTCTTTGAAGTGTCTTTGTCTGGTTTCGGAATCAGGGTGATGTTGGCCTTGTAGAATGAATTTGGAAGTTCTCCCTCTTTTTCTATTTCCTGAAATAGCTTGAAAAGTATTGGTGTTAGTTCCTCTTTAAAGGTTTTGTAAAACTCTGCTGTATACCCATCCGGTCCTGGGCTTTTCTTAGTTGGTAATCTTTTGATGGTTTCTTCTATTTCCTCTATTGTTATTGGTCTGTTTAGGTTGTCTATATCCTCCTGACTCAATCTGGGCAGGTCATAAAACTTAAGGAATTTATCTATGCCTTCACTATCTTCTATTTTATTGGAGTATAAGGATTCAAAATAATTTCTGATTATCTTCTGTATTTCTGAAGTGTCTGTTGTGATATTACCTTTTTCATCCCGTATGTTAGTAATTTGAGTTCTCTCTCTTCTTCTCTTCGTTAGCATGGCTAAGGGTCTGTCAATTTTATTTATTTTTTCAAAGAACCAACTTTTAGTCTTGTCAATTTTTTCAATTATTTCTTTTGTTTCAATTTCATTTATTTCAGCTCTGATTTTAATTATTTCTTGCCTTCTACTTCTTTTGCTGTTGTTTTGCTCTTCTTTTTCTAGGATTTTGAGATGAAGTATGAGATCATTTATTTGTTGGTTTTTTCTTTTTTTGAGGAATGAACTCCAAGCAATGAATTTTCCTCTTAGAACTGCTTTCAATGTGTCCCATAGATTCCGATATGTTGTGTCTGTGTTTTCATTTAACTCTAGGAATTTTTTAATTTCCTCCTTGATGTCTTCTAAAACCCATTGATCATTCAGCAACCTATTGTTCATTCTCCAAGTGATGCTTGATTTTTCCTTCCTTCTTTTATCATTGATTTTCAGTTTAATTCCATTATGATCAGATAAGATGCATGGTATTATCTCTACCCCTTTATATTGTCTAAGAGTTGCCCTGTGACATAATATATGGTCTATTTTTGAGAAGGTTCCATGTGCTGCTGAGAAAAAAGTGTAACTACTTGATTTTGGGTGGTATAGTCTATATATGTCAATTAAGTCTAGGTTATTAATTGTGTTATTGAGTTCTATAGTTTCTTTATTTAACTTTTGTTTGTAAGATCTGTCTAGTGGCGAGAGAGGTGTGTTGAAGTCTCCCATGATTATTGTATGGTGGTCTATTAGACTCTTGAACTTGAGGAAAGTTTGCTTGATGAACACAGCCGCACCATTATTTGGGGCATATATATTTATGATTGTTATGTCTTGTTGGTGTATGGTTCCCTTGAGCAGTATGAAGTGTCCTTCTTTATCCCTTTTGATTAACTTTGGCTTGAAATCTATTTTATTAGATATGAGTATGGACACTCCTGCTTGTTTCCGCATTCCATATGAGTGGTATGATTTTTCCCAACCTTTCACCTTCAGTCTATGAATATCTTTTTCTATCAGATGCGTCTCCTGTAGGCAGCATATTGTTGGGTCTTCTTTTGTGATCCATTCTACTAGCTTGTGTCTCTTAATTGGTGAATTTAAGCCATTAACATTTAGGGTTATTATTGAGATATGATTTGTTCTTCTAGCCATATTTGTTTATTGATGTTTCTAAACCTGATTTGTTATCCTCTTTGACTATTTTCCCCCCTTTACTGTCCTATCTCCCATTGTTGGTTTTCAATGTTATTTTCCATTTCCTCTTCCTGTAATGTTTTGCCAAGGATTTTTTGAAGAGATGGTTTTCTAGCTGCGAATTCTTTTAACTTTTGTTTATCATGGAAGGTTTTAATTTCATCTTCTATCCTGAAGCTTAATTTCGCCGGATACACGATTCTTGGTTGGAACCCATTTTCTTTCAGTGTTTGAAATATGTTATTCCAGGATCTTCTAGCTTTCAGGGTCTGTGTTGAGAGATCAGCTGTTATCCTGATTGGTTTGCCCCTAAATGTAATCTGCTTTCTTTCTCTTGCAGCTTTTAAAATTCTCTCCTTATTCTGTACATTGGGCATCTTTATTATAATGTGTCTAGGTGTGGATCTCTTGTGATTTTGCACATTCGGCGTCCTGTAGGCTTCTAGGATTTGTGATTCTGTCTCATTCTTCAAGTCTGGGAAGTTTTCTTGTATAATCTCACTGAATAGTCTGTTTATTCCTTTAGTTTGGAGCTCTGTGCCTTCCTGTATCCCAATGACTCTTAAATTTGGTCTTTTGATATTGTCCCATAATTCTTGGATG
This sequence comes from Ictidomys tridecemlineatus, assembly GCF_052094955.1. Classification (NCBI taxonomy): domain Eukaryota; kingdom Metazoa; phylum Chordata; class Mammalia; order Rodentia; family Sciuridae; genus Ictidomys; species Ictidomys tridecemlineatus. The sequence goes on from NC_135479.1 coordinate 145,227,275, forward strand.
TTCTGCTCATGGTTTCTTAGCAGACTTGCTGAGCTGTCTATGTTCTTTTCCAGTTGAAATACTTTGTCTTCATTGTCTGATGTTCTCTCTTCTAAGTGATCTAATCTGCTGGTAGTATTCTCAATTGAGTTTTTAAGTTGGTTTAATGATTCCTGCATTTCTAGGATTTCAATTTGTTTGTTTTTTATTACCTCTATCTCCCTGTGAAATTGATCTTTTACTTCCTGGATTTGTTTGTCAATGTGATCTTTCATTGTCTGATTTTGCTGTCTCATGTCTTCCTTGAGACTCCAGATCATCTGAAGCATATATATCCTGAACTCTTTATCAGACATTCCATCTGTTGCAGCTATTACCTCTTCGAAAGTTGAGTTGACCTGCATTGCTTGTGGTCCTTTCTTTCCTTGTCTTTTCATGCTGCTCACGTTTCTTTCTGCTTGGTGAAACTGTTGTGATTATGAGTTTTTCCCCCTGATTATTTATATTGCTCCTGTATAGTTGAAAAATCTCCCTTGCAGGGCGGGTAGTAGCTGTGCTCCTTCTCTAGTTGGGGTGATCTCAATACCGCGCTGGCAGGTCGCTAGGCCTGCTCTGCCGTTTGTTCGCAGGTCTGCCCACCCTGCGGGAGCGGGTGGCGGCTCTGCTCTGTCCCCCCTCCAATTGTGGCGATATGACTATCACCCCCTCGCGTCGTTGGGCCTGATCCGGATGCGGGCGGCTGCTCTGCTCTGCCCCCCTACTCCAAATGGAGTGGCGTATCAACCATGCTGGCAGGCCTCTAGGCCTGTTCCGTTGGTGGGTCTCAGGTCTGCCCGACTCTGGCAGTAAGGGGAGCTAGGTGTCGAGAGTCCTTTGGTCCTTGTGGTCACGCCCACAGAAAGATTTTGAAGTTTCCCGGTTGTTCGCCAGGTGTGTGGGGCTATTAGCAGAGCCCGGAGGGCATGGCCATGTACGGGGCCATGCGGGGATCCTTCTAGCTGAGTCGGGCCACCAGGAGCCACGTGAAGAGCAGGGTAGCTGTGTCTGCGTGGTTAAGATCCGAGCGGGTGGTTTGGCTATTCGCCGAGCGAGAGCAGGGCCTCCCAGGAGAGCCGATATGGCGGAGGCGTCTGCCGGTTTGGGCTGCCACTCCGCTCCGGGCGGCCGCCGCTTTCAGAAGCTGCTGGTGGTTGCGGGATTGGACCTCTGGGCCTGCCGGAGGGGCCACCTGTAGAGCCGGGAAGCTGCGACCGCGTGGTTAGGGACCGGATGAGTGATGCGGCTGCTCCCAGAGCGAGCACTAGGCCTCCCAGGGGAGCCCGGATGGCGGAGGCCGAATTCCATTTCGGGCGGGGCGGGCCAAGTCGCTCCGGGTGTCCGCCGCTTGCAAAAACGGCTGCTGTTTACAGAAGATGATTTCTGCACCCGCCACGGGGCCACCTGTCTATTCGGGTAGCTGTGGCCGCGTGGTTAGGAACCGGGTGGGTGATGAGACTGCTCCCAGAGCGAGCACTGGGCCTCCCAGGGGGAGCCCGAATGGCGGAGGCCGAATTCCGGTTCGGGCGGGGCGGGCCAAGCCGCTCCAGGTGTCCGCCGCTTGCAAAAAACGGCTGCTGTTTACGGAAGATGATTTCTGCACCCGCCGCGGGGCCACCTGTCTATTCGGGTAGCTGTGGCCGCGTGGTTAGGAACCGGGTGGGTGATGGGACTGCTCCCAGAGCGAGCCCTGGGCCTCCCAGGGGGAGCCCGAATGGCGGCGGCCGAATTCCGGTTCGGGCAGGGCGGGCCAAGCCGCTCCGGGTGACCGCCGCTTGCAAAAAACGGCTGCTGTTTACGGAAGATGATTTCTGCACCCGCCGCGGGGCCACCTGTCTATTCGGGTAGCTGTGGCCGCGTGGTTAGGAACCGGGTGGGTGATGAGACTGCTCCCAGAGCGAGCCCTGGGCCTCCCAGGGGGAGCCCGAATGGCGGCGGCCGAATTCCGGTTCGGGCAGGGCGGGCCAAGCCGCTCCGGGTGACCGCCACTTGCAAAAAACGGCTGCTGTTTACGGAAGATGATTTCTGCACCCGCCGCGGGGCCACCTGTCTATTCGGGTAGCTGTCGCCGCGTGGTTAGGAACCGGGTGGGTAATGCGGCTCCTCCCAGAGCGATAGCTGAACCTCCCGGGGGAGCCGCTTGCGGGAGCAGCTGATGTCTGTGGGACTAGATTTCTGTGCCCGCGTGGCCGTCCAAAATCCACTTCTCTGGGACAAACTGTCACTTCCAATAAACCTACCAGTTCACGGCAGCTCTCTTCTTCAGGGAATTATGCTAGAAGTTCCTCCGTAGGTAGGCTGCCGCTGTTCCGATGGGTCTTTCTTATCCAGTTAAAGTGGAGACGATAGAATCGCTGCTTCCTCGCCGGCCGCCATGTTCCTTCCTTGAATACTATTTCATGAAACTTCTATTCAAGTTTACGATATGTATATATATAATAGTCACAAATTCAGCTGCATCTCTTCCCAAAGATCACAATCAAAAAATTTAGTCACAAACTTTTCATACATTTTTCTACAAATTAATATTTAAATCAAAGGCCAAAATACAGGTTTCCAAAGTGATTTTTTCCTCCCCCAAAATCTTCATTGTCATTATCAAAATTCTTTGACATGTCATTAGACTTCAAATATATACCACAATAAATTGAATACCTTGAACACAATTGGTGATTGCTTCTATACACTCTGAACTACCAAATGGCTAACTAGAAATTATAGTGTTATTCCTCAGGAATATGACTGAAATTTTGGTAACCCACTTTTCCAAATTGATAAAGACTGAGCCACAGCAGTACCTGAAAGTTTATTTTGCCCATGCTAAATTTAACTAGAGAATTGTACATGAAATAAAGGAAATCCTGCTTTTTTGATTGTTAGCATTTACAGGAAGTCTTTATTTTACTATAATTGCATGATACTCTCTGAAAAAGCTATAAAGTGTTTTACATTATTATGGCTTTCCATAGTAAATTCAGCCTTTTAATGCTTTCTTTGAAATAAAAAGAATGTTTCCAAAGTATATATTGGCTCAATTGATTTGCACTCGTAATAAGTAAAACAAAGCAAATAACTAAAAAAAAAAAAAAAAAAAAAAAAAAACCCTGCTTTTCAAAGGTTACTGTAACAAATTTTACTTTTTTTGTTGTTGTTGTTCAATATTGGGCATTGAACCCAGGCATACTCTACCACTGACCTACAACCCCAGCCCTTTTGATTTTTTATATTGACGCAGGGTCTCACTAAGTTACCCAGGCTGGTCTTGAACTTGTGATTCTCTTGCCTCTACCTCTGAGTTGCTGGATTATAGGCATATGCCCCTGCACCCATCTGAGAGACTACTTTTGAAGTAGTCTGAAGTCATTACAGACACTGCCACTCCAGCCTGAGAAGCATCAGGAACTCTGCATTCTGCACTTGTGATGCTCCCAATCCCATCTCCACTAGCCTTAAATTCTGACCTGGTTAACTCCAACTCATCCCTTTCTTTCTTTCTTTTTAATATCTTTGTTTTTATTTGTTTATTTTTATGTGGTGCGAGGCCGAACCTAGGACCTCACATCTGTGAGGCAAGCGCTCTTCCACTGAACTACAACTCCAGCCCCTTATCCCTTACTTTCAAGTCCTCAGAGCACAAAATCTAAACTGATCCTGCCCTGATGGTTACAGCACTGTAGCTATTATTCTTTGTGAACTAGCCCAAGCAATAATTGTATATGTATGTGTTTTTTGTTGCAATGTCTCTCTCAATCATAAATATGCTCCATGAAAGCAGGATGATTTCTGTATTGTTCACCATTGTGTTCTTAGCACCTCAAATATTCTGTGTCTAGAATAAGTGCTCAGTAAATGAGTGAATTAAAGAGTGCAAAAAACGACATCATTTACTTATTTACCCACTAATTACTTGAATATATCAAGCATAGATAACTGTACAATCCTGTGGTATTTACACGAAGCCGAAGCTCAATAAATACTAGAATAATTGACAGAAGAGAGTACTATTTTACCTGCTCTTCTGGTCACTGTTCCCCAGAAGGTTTCAGGGTCCAGGTCAGTGACCCTTCAACATATCCTAAGCAATGAGTATTCTCAGGGGCCATGGAGATTTACTCACCTCTGCAGTGAGTACTCCCAGATGGCTTCACAGTTCTAGCAGACCTCTCTTTTCTCCCTTTATCACTGTTACTACGTATGTGTATGTGTATACTGCACATGTGCACATGCTTGTAAGTACACACACACACACACACCCCTCTTTTCTCCAACTTGAGTATAATTTTTTATATTGCCATCCTTTTATTCCTAATTTATTCTAATTTCTTAAAAAAATTTAATCCCCTTATACTTATGGGCTTTCCCGCGGCCAAGAAATTTATCCAATCTCATAACATCTTACATTGGCACTTACATTGCTTCTTTATATTCTTCCAGGACCAAGTGCATCCTGAACAAGTGGGACTGGTACAAGTCCAACCTCTAGACAGGGGTTTACTCCTTCTAATTACTTTGTTAAACAGGTAATTCTATCATATGTTTAAGTTATATCACAAATGATTCCTCAAGTCCAACAAAAATAATAAATGGTTTTAGACATTAAACTTTTCTGATAACTAATTTCATATACAAACTGTCAAAGAAATTTTAACAACACCAATCAAACATTGACATTACATTACACCAAACTAATACTTAGTAAAAACAATGATTTTCCTCTCAACAGATCACAGAACATCTAGCACAGGTCTAACATTCTACTTTAAATCTTTGCTGTCAAAGACAAGCTTCCTACCTGCCAGGAAGCTGTAATGCAATTACTAAGGACTTGAAACAATGATAGAAAATAAGAAAAAAATGCATTTTACAGCATGCCCAATGACAAAATATATAGCAAACTATTTGTAAATTGACAGTAATAATTCATATTTTCATCATATATGACATACAATTTACATTCTACAATTGTACCATTACACATAGAAAAATCTGTTCATCCTTTGTGGCCACATTTGCCCAATGAATAGTTTTCCTGGGTGCACATTCTCCAGTAGGATGTGAAATCTTTAATCTACTGTTAAAATTCTAAGAAAATTATTTCTTCTACACTGAATTCCACTAAAATAAAATGTTTATAAACTTTTAAATATTAAATTAAAAGCGTTGATATTAAGAAAGTAAGTATGTTATATGGTTTTTATTACCACCAAAAATGTTCAACAGGAAATAAGTAGAAAACAATAATTCTGTTATTTGTCAGTGGGACGATAAGGAGATAAGAACCAGAAAGAGAGCTCAGTAACACCGGCTTTGTTCAGCACTAATTCAGAAGCTCTAAATTTCTCTCACTTATTCCTTTTATATGCTCAACTTTCAATTACCCTCTAATAATGACCAGCATATCATGTACAAAAGTGTCCCATGAATAAAAAAATCCATTTAAACCTCATAAAATACAAAAAGCATCAATATGCAATATGCCAGGTAACAGCAACTTCTAAAAGAATGCTAAAGGAAAAGGTGAGATAGTTTTAAGGAGCTAAAGGTGATTACACCAGAGACTTGGATAAAAAACAGACTAAGCAAATTTTGCCTTTGACACCTTTCATTTCCTTTCCTGTAGAATTAATCTATCCCCTGGTTCACCCTTTCCCACTACCCTAACACCACCACACCCCAGAAAAGATTCTAACTTTTTTAGATAATTGATCACAAACAGCCATTATATCACCAAAGTTTACTACACCTAGATCTCTCTTCCCTACAAAAACTGTATTGAAAGAGTAATTAGGTTCTTAGGCAAGTTCACAAGAGCCTATTTAACACATATGGTGCTGAAAAGCTATGTGTTTTGTCATAATAAATAGTAAAAGAATATTGAGACAAATTAGGAAAGTAGGATACACAGGTTCTCTCCTTGTCCTAAATGGCTTGGTAGCCACTGGAGGTTTGCATTCCCCTCTCACAACCTCTCTCCCTGCCAAAGTTCTAGTCTCCAACAAGGTAATGTTGTCCTAGCAAATTTAGGCTTAATGTATATTCTATTCTTCATTATTTCTCAAAATAAATAAATATATAAATAGGAGAGGATATTTCACTTATTTCTTTTACCTGGTTAATTTCTTTCTTCACAATAATTGAAAATAATTAGAATTAGGAATGCTCACTGTCAAGAAAGGGGTTAAAGGTAAAGGGCAGCAACTCCTTTTTTAAAAAATCAAATATGTGATTCCTGCAGTTCAGATATACAATTTATTAGATTTATACTTCAAAGGAATTTCTTTATATCCCTAAGTCTCATCTACTTTATCTATAAAATAGAACTATCATGACTAAATACCCAGCATCCCTTTAGGGAATTTCCCCCAGCCCCACCACCTATTCTACATAGCTTTAGAAAATCTACCCATCAAAGGGCTGAGTGTGATCAACTAAAGAGTACTTCATCCCCTCGAATCACAATAATTAGTCCAAAAATGGGCCATGACAACAAGCAAAGCCAAATTGAAGTTTTGTTCTTGAAACATGGAGGGAATAGTTTTTTGGTGGGACAGAAGTAAACCTGGAATTAACTGTGCAAGTGTTTTCCTGTCTGTGAATACCTATCTGAAAAAACAAGAGACTGTGGAAATGAAAGATTGCTGATTGGAACATTTGATAAATGCCACCCCAATCTTTCACAATAGATTTTTTTCTTTTGGCTCACTGCATTTTTATTTTTAATGGCCTAAAAATACCAGATACCGCTTAATATTTAACAATGGAGAAATGAGCAAATAAACAATGGAAAAATGAGTAGAAAAATCATTGCACAGCTTTTATAAGTTTTTAATTTAGAAGTAAAATAACTGTATAAAACTGTATCAAGAACAATATCTGCTAATTTAAAAAACTCATCAGAGAAAAAAACTGGAAGGAAATATGTAAGACAGTAATGATGTTTGAGTGTGGGATTATGAGTGATTTACTTTCTTGTATGTATACAACCAGAATAGTTAACTTGTATCACCTTGAGGAGTCTTTCTCCTTTGCCTAAATATGTATTTCATCAAAATTGAGGGGAGAATAAAGCAAAAATACTGAACACAATACTTTTTTTTTTCTTTTAAGCTTATATGAATTGTACATCTGCCCCCAGCAATGAGAAAGAGCTCTATTTATTAGCCATTCACAGAACTGTTGCAAAGCTTAATGATCATTGCAGATACTTAATAATTTGGTTATTGTTGAAGTTGTTACTTCTGTAATCAGAAAGTATCATCAAAGGGTAAAAGGAAAGTCCTGCTAGAGACTAAACTAAAAGACAAATAGGCTTAAAATAGCATTTTTGGCTGGAGGTGGCAGTTTGGGGACAAATAAAACGTGACCCCTTGGGCAAGGAGAGAATCTAGGTGGTTCACAGCCATTATCAGACTTCAGGTGAACAGGCAATGAAAGAATTAACAAATTGTATTTCTTGCACTAAAATTCACAATAAGGTATAACTGACCTCCCAAATGGTATTTGTCTTTTCATAAAATCAATGTCTTTATGTTAAAAGACATCTCAAAATGTACAACTATCATTTTCAAACCCCCAAAAATCAATCACAAAATTTTAAGATCTCAGATGACACAACTTAATTTTCACATGTTTACCATTAATGCATTAGCCATTGTTTTTTAAGTAATGAAATAAATTTACTCATTAAATATTTATTACAACTTCAGGAAAGTAGTCTTCAACCTATGAAACAGATGATTTTAAAATTTCTTATAAACAGAATTGTAATATTGCCAAGGAATGTGAAAAGAAATCACAAAAATGGATATCCCTACACTCCACTCAACTCTGCCCAATCAACAAGATTTCTTCAAAGCTGAAACCTTTTGGAGAAAATGAAGACTTAATTCCATGACACTCTGAACACTGTCAAACTCCCAAAACAACCATCCCTCATTTAGCAGCTATGACAGCTATGACACCATGCAAGACACTGTGCTAGCAAAAGCCATGCTCCAGGGATTGTGTGCCACTAGCTGAAATGAAGTGTCCAGCTACTATGCTCAGATGAAATACATCATTTTCCCAACACACAAGAGAAGAAAATTAAAAGAATTTTTTTAAATGTCACTAATTTCCTATTTTTTCTCTCTCAAAATTCTGGTCTTTTTCTGGTCTTTTTCATGTCAACTCTAATGTGAGGTATCATCTGATTTAGCATATAAATATACATTTAGTTACTATGGTGCCTCAATTTCTATAGAAATTTGAAAACCATGATGCTAAAAGATGAGGAATTAAAAACAGTATAGGCCATGACAGGTCATTCCTCAATGAGCTACAACCCAGTTAGAGCAAATAATGAATTTAAATTTTTTAAAAAAAATTTTTAGTTGTAGATGGAAACAATACCTTACTTCATTTTTATGTGGTGCTAAGGATTGAACCCAGTCCTTCACACATGCTAGACAAGCACTCTACCACTGAGCTACAACTTGAGCCCTGAATTTAAATTTTTAAAACAAAATTTAACAAATGACCAAAAAAAAAAAAAAACCCAACATAATTCTACATGAACCTGTGAAGGGAATGAGATCATAAGAGAAATGCAACACTAGTAATGAGGAAGAAGGTGATTCAGAAGAAATAGGCTATAAACTAGGCTTGAGAGGAAAGAGAAGCAATTACTGGGACCAAGAGAGACCCAGATACAGCCTGTGGTAGTTTTAGGCTGTGCTACAATGTTGCTACTACAGATCCCATGAGTCTTAACTGGCAAACTCCTAGTAGTTAGTTGCTCTGAGAATTTTAAAAGTCAGGTAACAAATAAATTGCCAGTTTTATATATTTCAGACTAAATTCATTGTCATATACTGTGAAAATCTCAATAAAAACCATCTAAGACTCTTATCAATGATAGAAAATATATGAAATCCAGAGTCTTATCAGCAACTAGTTCCTTGTAAGGAACTTGTTTTCCAATCCTTTTTGAAAGCTTGGCTATAAAAACAACATACACAGAGGTTTTTCTGTGCATGGTTGTAAAAAGTTATGCAATCTATTCTTTTAGATATCTCGGAACTATATTCTTGGATCAGTTCAGATTAGACATCTGCCGATTTATCCCACTCCTAAACTCTCTCAAAAAAACTTCTTCATGCACCATACCATTTGCTTATACTAGGAAGATATAAAAATCATTAAAAGCTCACTAATATGGCTATTGGATGACATAATGACTACTATTTTGTATAACTTTAGAACATGATTATTGCCTGGAACAAGTTTTTCTAAACTAATCAAACCTTAATTTCTCTTGCAACCACTTTAACTTCATTAAAATGACAACCACTAGGCAAGTGATTCTAATGAAACAAATTGAAGTCTTACTTAATGTTATAATGTCCAGTTTTCAGAGTACATCTATCAGGAAGTTGAACAAGTTTCCTTGAGAGCATTTTAAAATACTTTCTGCACTCCTGCATTCCTGTGCTTTGTTCATAATCAGTAGAAGCAGAAAGTGGCAGTCCATCTCTGACACGAATGACAGAGGCAGATAAAATCACAGACATTTCAACCGACAGAGAAGACCTAAAACAAAATGAACAACCTGGGTTAGATAAAAATTAGAGTCAGCTGATAAACATATGCGAAAGCATTTAACTCACTAGTAATCAAAGAATACTAATTAGGACTAGGGATGTGGTAGAACACTTGCCTAGCATGTGCGAGGTCCTGGATTCAATTCCCAGCACTGCAAAAAGAAAAAAAAAAAATACTAATTAAAACAATGATATATAATACTTTACTTAACAAATTAGTTTTTAAAAAATTAATCATTAATCATTGCTTCGATCTGGCATTCTCATATAAATATACAGGTGAAAGTAAAAACTGGCATAAATATGATTCTCAAAATAATTTGGCAATGTTTGACGAGGGTTTTAAGGCATTTATACCCTTGACCTCAATAATTTAACTATATAATCTATCCTGAGGAAAATAATTAGAAATCCAGATAAAATTTTAAACAGAAAGACATTCTTCCACTCAAATAACTGAAAACAACTTAAAATTTCACAACAGTATAATGGTTAAGTAAATTATAGTATACCCATATAGCAAATATAGTCTAGTAACTAAAAGTTACTGCTGTGAACAAAGGTTTACTAATGTACTAAAATGCTGATATATTAAATAAAGAAAAAAAGCAAGATAAAAAGTGCATATTTCTTTTACAAAGATAAAAAGAAGGAAAAGGGAGGGGGAAATGGAGAGGAATCGGAAAGATGCCAAAATTAGAATAACACTAATGTCCAAGAAAGAGTATTATGGGGATTTGTTCTATAATTTCCTACATATTCATAAAATCCTACAAGGGACAAATATTACCTTCATAATCAGAAAATAATTTTTATTTAACATAAATCCTAAAGCTTAAGGAATACTGGTTTTCATGTTCTCAATCCTTTTTACCAAAAAGTAAATCCTAATAGTCTCTTTTACTAGATTCTGATCATGCTTTACAAAAACAGATAAAGCATTTTACAGATCTGAGTCTGAAAGAAACTGGGTAAATAGTCAAACTTTGATAAAACACATTGTAGTTCTCAAACTTTAGCTTGTGTAAGAAGTTGGAAGTCTAGTTATATAGATTACTAGGACCACCCAAAAAAAATTCTGATCACTGACTGTGGGTGGGTTTGGGAATCTTCAATTTTAACTAATTCCCAAGGTAATTACCATTCTTGTTAAGAGCCATACTTTGAAAATTGCTGAATTATACTTAACATATGCTTGGGAAGTATCATCATATGCCTCATTTAATCTATCAATCAAACTATCCACTCCTAGGCTGTCCTGCTTAAATTTCATTTTGGCAAAAGGAAAATAAATTCCTGATTTTTTAAAGTCAAAAACTCAATTTAAACCTGCTCATTCTTTTCTTCCACCTTTATTTATTTGTTTAGCCTTTCTATGTTAGCTATATCTTTCTTAATTAGAGTCAGAAGAAGAAAATTGCACCAAAATCTAAAGCCATTGCATGTCTAACATTGTTAATTTAAAAAAAAATAATGAATTAAAACATGTCTACCACCTGAGATTAAGTGATAACTTCTCTGTCAAGCCATCAGAGTGCTTCTTTACTAGCAGTAGAGGCTAGTGATAAAAAGTCAAAAACGTGATCTGTCTCAGAGACTAAACTAATCTCTACCTGTCCACTTCAGTTAGGTCAATATTATCCCATTCCAAAAATGAAAAAACAGCAACACATCAAAAACTGAACAGAAAACCAATTGGTATAGTTTAGAAATCAGGAATTGACAGTTTTCATTGCTGTAGGAAATCCAAATCTGATTGCCCCATCCACAGTGGCAACTGATCTGACAATAAGAATTAACCCAATAAAGCTAATGCATTAAATTGACTACTTCTTTTCTCTTTTCATGAGAAAAGGGGAGAAATCTCTAGGTATTAATTTGTCATTACCCTTTAATGTTATTCTCCTATAATAACTTATAAGGAAAAAAACAGAAATAAATAAAACCTAACTTTTAACTACAGTGAAATCTTCAAACTAAAGCCCCAGTGTTTCATATAAAAATCAGCATTTTTTTTCCAGTTTTTTTTTTTTCTCCTAAAAGCAGTATCAAGAGAAAGCTAGGCCAGGTAAGCCATCGCACATGCCTTTAATCCTAGTCACTGGGAGGCAGAGGCAAGAGAATGGAAAGTTTGAGGCTAGCCTCAGAAACTTAGAGAGGCCATAAGCAATTTAATAAGACCATGTACCCTTTATCAAAATAAAAAAAATAAAAAGAACTGAGAATGTAACCCAGAGAGAGAGAGAGACAAGAGAGATGCGATCCCTGAAGATTTGAATGATCTATATAATAAATGCAGCTTTTAAAGCATTATTTATTAAGCCACAATTGTAACCTGTAGTCTAAGTGTAAGGAAGAAGGAAAAATAACTTTTCTTTTATACCTGACCTTTCTAGAGCCTTAACAGAAGTATTAGGAGATTAATACATTACCAACTTTCATATAGTCTTCAAAGTTACTTTTTTTTTTCTTAATGACTTGGAAGACAGAAAGATATGATTCATTCCTAAAACATATACTGAGAAAACTTGTTCTTAGAGTATCTACTGTATGCTAAGGATTATGCCATACATTTGGAATACATCATCCCTACCATCAAGAAACATCCTCCAAATAGAGAAATTCAGATAAAAAGAACAATTACAACACAGGCTTTACTGACCACCAGTTTATTAAATGGAAATTTTTAGTTAAACTTGCATTTCAGATATTTCTAATACACATTGTGGGTTGGTAACTTAAAACAGTACATAGTAGTTATATTCCCGCCAAAATCCTTAAAAGGTTGTTAGAGGACCATTTTCATTTATCAGTAAAATGAGATTATTCCTAAGGAAAAACCAAATAAATCTTTTTCCCAGAGTAATGTGATCTAGAATCCAGAACAGCTGAATTTAAGGAAACTGAGATGATGCTCGGAACAATGGCTCATGCCTGTGATCCCAGCAAATAGGGAGGCTGAGGCAGGAGGATCATAAGATGAAGGCCACCTCAGAAACTTAGTGAGTCCCTCTCTGAAAATAAAAAATAAAAGAGGCTGGGCTTACAGCTCAGTGGTAAAGTGCTCCTGGGTTCCATTCACAGTAGAAAAAAGACAGAGAAAGAGAAAGAGAAAAAGAAAAAGAAAAGAAGAAACTGAGCTGTCCAATGAACAATGCCAGGCTTAACTAATTTGTACAGACTCCAATTACCTTAGGATAAGCGGCAGTGTCTCCTCTATTAACTCAACAAACATAACCCCCTTTTTCCCCTTTGCATTCTTACTGTAGTTTATTTTAAAACAAACAAAACCAAAACTCCAATGTTATTTGAACTATGCTAGTAGTAAAAGGAGTCTGTTTATATCAAGGTCAAGGTAGGATTAGAGTCCGGGGAGGGTCATGGTTGATAAAACCAATGAAGAACCAATGGAACTAAGAAAAGCAAAAGGTTACAATAGGGCTGAGGTTGTAGCTCAGTGGTAGAGCGCTCGCCTAGTACGTGGAAGGCACTGGGTTCAATCCTCAGCACCACATAAAAATAAAAATAAAGGTATTGTGTGCATCTAAAACAAAAAAAAATTTTTTAAACAATAAAACCAGTGATGTTTAAAAAAAAGGTTATAACAATTGCATGGGAAGCTTTGAGAGAAGTTTTTATATTTTAGCAAGGCCACAAATAAATTGTTAAGCCGCTGGTCCATTTTTCCTCACACTTAACAAAGAAAAATATTACATCTGCCTATAGATCCAAAAAAATCCATATACTATCCGAGTACTCAACCATATTTCCTTTTCTTTCCCCAACAGCAACTACTGGAAGGAAAAGTCCAAATTAGACTCTATGTAGATGTGTAAAGGCTGGGAAAAATAAACTCCCACAATGCCAAATGACTAAATGGTTTGCAACCATCCCAAGAAAACAAGATGCTGACTCCTCTCCTTCAGCTTATGAGGTAATGATTATAAGTTCAAGGTATCAGGAAGGCATTGCTCAAAAAGCATCAAACATGAGTAGTTTGGGGTTTTGGTTTTTTGTTTTCTAGTACTAAGGCTCAAATCCAGGGATACCACTGAGTTACACCCTAAACCCTCACTGCCTCTTTAAAGATAAAAAACATTTTATACAAAAGTCATTCATACTTTTTGTTCATCATTTACCAAACTTTCATCACCTAAGCACCACTTTCAGGATATTTACCTTATCTGTATCCCACCTGTACTAATACTATATTTACTAAATATTAGTCTTTCACCTGACTTTTGTCCCATATTTTTAAACAATAACATCTGTGAAATCAGTTTTGAGTCATCAGGTTTTTCTCCCTATTTTAATTAAGAAGAAATGTTTTTGTTTCATTTAAATATGGGTGTATGAAAACTTTGGAAGAATTATTTTTTGAATAACCATCTGCTTATCCAATTATCTTATGTATGTGATAGTACCAAAGTTTGAGAAACACTAACATGGTAGACATTAATTTATTAAAAGTACTAGCTGAGTCAAGCATGGTGGCACACACCTATTATTCCAACAGCTCAGAAGGCTGGGGTGGGAGACTGCAGGTTTGAAGCCAGCCTTAGCAACTTAGACTGTAAGCAACCTAGTGAGACCCGATCTCAAAACTAAAAAAAAATAAAAAGAACTGGGCATGTGCTCTGTGGTTAAGGGCCCTTGAGTTCAATCCCTGGTAACAAAAATAGTACTACCTGAGGTCTGTGTACTTAAGGAGTTTAATGTGGGGATTGGCTACGTAACTGTGAGGCACAGATGGGCAGAATGATTTAACCTAATTGGCTATATTAACTGTGATACACAGGGTGGGAGCAGAATAAAAAGAGGGTAAGCGGGGAAAGTACCAAGGTATCAGAATTTATTCTGCTGCTTTGCCTGTGCCCCTACCTCATGAACAGTCTCAGATACTAATTACAAGTGCTTACACTGCATAATGTGTATAAGACCTCAGGCTCAAAAGATTATACCCATATCTGGTAATAGAGGACCCAACATACGAGCAAATGTGTCCATGCCCAACATTTGTACAGCTCCACATAGTTCACATATTCACAGGCATAACTTTCAATTTATAGATGACAAAACTGCACCTCACTTTTTTAAATTTTTTTTTTAGTTGTCAATGGACTTTTATTTTATTTCTTTATATGCGGTGCTGAGAATCAAACCCAGTGCCTCACACATGCTAGGCAAGCACTCTACCACTAAGCCATAACCCCAGGCCACTGCAGCTCACTTTATCAAGTGCTAGTTATAGCAGAAATAATATTTAAACCTAAGTTTCTAACATCTATACATTATTGTTCTATATCAATCTCCCCAAACCAACAAGGGATAAAAGAGAGAGAAAAGAACCTATCTAGCTGCTCATTTTGTAATATTAATAATAAAATAACAATCTATGCTTTCTTCAAAAGGCAGTACAACACAGTACTTAAAAGATCAGGCTCTGGTTCAAATCCAGGCTCTATCACATTCTAGCCATGTAACCTTGGGCAAACTTTGTCTTTCTAAATCTAAATTTCCTCACCTGTAAACTGATAGTCTATCTCTAACAACATCTACCTCACAGAATCACGTAAAGCACCTGATATTGTCTTGTAAAATACTAAAAGTACTACATTATGTATTTGCTACTCTTACTATTTACTGATTACCCTCTATGACTAGGCACTTTCTATATGTTACCTCATTTAGGCCTTCCAAAAACTATGAGGTGGGTATTATTAGTTCCATTTTACCTTTGAGGAAACTCAACCCAGAAAGTTTAAGCATTTTTTGTTAATACCTACACTAGTAAGTAGGGGTTTAAGTGTGAAAAATTCTCACAACTCTGAGACATTGCTCCTAAATATATTGAAACTTCTTACATGTAGAAAACGGTCACAGGCACTTCTAGATTTCTTTCATACATCAACATAAACTACTCAAGTTTTAATCAGTTACACATCAAAAACAAAACAACAATCAAACACACACACACAAAAAAAAAAAAAAAACTGATGTGATCATTCTCAGCTCAGCAAACGCCCAGATGTCCCATCAACTTAGGGCACGGTCACAGGTGGCAGATTCAAATTCTAAACAATGTACGAGAAAGTGTAGATACAGTGTAGGTACTGTTCAGGTACTGCCTATTCCTTACAATCTTGGCATATGAGCAAATATCAGAAACATGGAATGTGATTCAGAGTTATAAGAAGCAGTTATTCCACCTATCAGTACCCTGTCACGTCCAGTGTAGTAGCTGAGGACTTGGCTCTGGGCTGGGTTTTAGCTTATCTGAATAGCCTTAAGAGAGGGTGGTTCAGAAGCTCTCCACCTGCCCAGGTGGATGTTCCGATCCAGGAGACTAGGCAGCAGAAGAAAGGTGTAAAGCTGTTTTCACGGGCAGAGAGATTCAAACCAGCTCCGACTCGGCCTTCTATTTCCAATACCTCCACTTTTGAACCAATTGCTAAGGTCTGCCACCTCGTTCCCAAAGTGCCATTAACAAGGCCTCAATGGGTTTCTGGGAGCCAACATGGGCAGCCTTTAGCCTTTAGGTTCAAAACTCATTCAATCCCCACAAAACGCAAAGTAAGCCACCGGTTCAAGTCTTATCCTGCCTAAAAGAAAGAGGAAATGCCACCTCAAGCCGTCTATCTAACAGCCTAGATGTGCTAGACATCTGGGGCTAGAGAGTCCCTACCACCACCTGCTGACAGCCCAAGGCGACCGTCTTTCCCCTGGAGAAGCCACTATCCGGACTGCCCAGGGCAGGCCTGACAGGGAGAAACCGCCGCCCGCGCGGCCCACAGACCCAAGGTGCAGTGAGGACCAGGACCCTGCATCCCCGCCCCTCCAGAGACATTCCGGATTCCACCCGTGGCACGGCTTCGGTTCCTGCTGGGGGCAGACCGTGGTGGAAAGAGAGAACAAAGGAAGCCGCCAGGGGTCCTAGCTACTCTGAGCAGCTAGCGAAGAGGACTGGCAGGAGCCGGGCCGTACCTGTCCAGCCGGGACCAGCAGCTCCGAGTGACGCGCCACGCAGTGCATTGTGGGACCGGGAGTGGCCTCTCGTCAGGGCAATCCCGAGTCCAACGTGGCTGGCGCCAGCGGAGTTAAGCCCCACCCCCGCACCCGGCTCGCCCAGGCCAATCAGGTTCCGTGGGAAGCATTTGCCAACCCGCCCACTTCCGGGACCTGCCTTAGTCCCGCCCGCTCCAGGAGACATCCCCAGCCTCTTGGACACCTGCGCCGGCAGATTACCTAATCCTCTGAGAGAGGAACTATGCAGTCCCTCTGAAATAAAGCTAATATTCCCTCCCTGCCGTTCTATATCTAGAGGTGGTTTGTTTCTGACACGCAAACCTAAAGCAAGAGCTTATTCGAGGGACAGGGAGAAAAGCACTCTCTGGATGAGCAAAGAAAGGACCTGCTCCAGTCTACCATCCCACACTGGAAAGAATCTAACCATGGCAGAGAAGTGCCAATTGCTGGCCCTATACCCTCTTCCAGACTTCACGTGATCATGCATTATTAAACAAGCATTCACTGAGTGTCTTGCAAGCAACAAACACCGTGTTCGACTTCGGTTACAGGAGTGAACATAATATTCAAAGGAATTTAAGATGTCATGGGAACAAGAGACATTAAAACAGAAATTGTTACCCACTTCAATCTAATGTATGAAATATGATATGTCAAGAGCTTTGTAATGTTGTGAACAACCAATAAAAAAAATAAAATTAAAAAAAACAGAAATTGTTACAGCAATATAAATGGGGATCAGTATTATGAAGAAATTTTTTACTTGTTCTTTTAAAGATATATGACATTAGAGTGTATTTTGATATATTACATACATGGAG
Source organism: Ictidomys tridecemlineatus (assembly GCF_052094955.1). NCBI lineage: Eukaryota > Metazoa > Chordata > Mammalia > Rodentia > Sciuridae > Ictidomys > Ictidomys tridecemlineatus. Next base: position 145,244,718 of record NC_135479.1, read on the forward strand.
TGTAACTTCCCATTTTCGTGGTTGTATTTGATGTGGAGTTTCACTGGTCATGCATTCATGTGTGTGTGTGTGTGTGTGTGTGTGTGTGTATCTCATTCTGTCTTTCCTATTCCCATCCTGCTTCCTTCCCTTCATTCCCCTTTAATCCAATGAACTTTTTTTAAAAAAAAAAAAAGTGTTTCTAGTTGTAGATAGACATGATACCTTTATTTATTTTTATGTGGTACTGAGGATGAAACCCAGTGCCTCACACTCGGGGCAAGTGCTCCACCACTGAGCCGCAACCTCAGCCCATCCAATGAACTTCTATTCTTTCCTCCTCTACCCTTTATTATATTAGCATCCACATATCCGAGAAAACATTTGACCTTTGGTTTTGGGCATTGGCTTATTTCACTTAGCATGATAGTCTCCAGTTCCATCCATTTACCAACAAAAGCCATAATTTCATTCATGAAGAAAAATTAAAGGGTGTAATGATAGATTAATTTTGGAATGTCAAAGAAAATCCCGCTGAATTAAGTGCCTTTTAAGCTCTAGAAATATTAAAGAAAAGTACAGTCCAAAGATGTGTGAGTCAGGGCGTGAAAGAATTTGGAATGTTATAGGTATAAAAAGGAAGTTGTGTGAAGGGTGGCAAGAAGTCTGAGCTGAGATGAAGCAAGAGTTAGATCATATTGGCTCTTTTTGGCCACACTATATATTTCAGAGTATAATTTGGAAAGTATCTTCAGGTCAATGGGCAGCTAATAAAGACTATTAAGTATGATCTGATTTACATATTTAAAAGCACACTTGGCTCTGTGAGGGAGATAGATTGAAAGAGGGCAAGAAAGGTGACTGGAAGCCAGTTTGGAGGCAGTTGCATTGGTCAAAGTCACAAATGATGGTGACTTAGAGTATGGTAATGGCAATAGAGACAGAAAAAATGTGGATAATTTCAAGATATCCATAAATTGGATATGGAATCTAAGGGACTTAATGAATTGTTTTGCTGGGAAGGGATAAGAAAAAAAGAGTATTAAGGATATCTCCTTAAGTAATGGATTAAGAAGCCATTTACTGACTCAGAGAACAAAAAGGGAGGAATAAATCATTTTGCATATTTTGAATTTGAGGTACTTTTAAATGCTTGTCAAGCAGTTTTGTATGTCTAGAGTTCAGAAGAAAGATTTGGGTACATTTTTAAAATGTGGTTATTGAAGTGAATTTATATGGCCATTCTACTCCTAGAAATACATTCAACAGAAACATATTCATATGTTCACCAAAAGATATAATTGGGGAGGGGGGGCTAGGGTTGTGGCTCAGCGGTAGACTGCTTGCCTAGCAAGTGTAAGGCCCTCAGTTCTATCCTCAGCACCACATAAAAAAATTAATAAAATAAAGATATTTTTAAAAAGTTATATGTGTGCATGGATTTCATAGGATGAATAAACTTTAGAATATTCACATAGTAGAATATATACAAGAAAAAATAATAAACAATCTACAACTATACACAAAGCATGGATGAATCACAATCATGAATCTCAGTGAAATAGGTCAGACACAAAAAATACATACAACATGATTCTACATAAAATGTTCAAAGCCAAAAATATTATAAATTTATAGAAGTTGGGATATTGGTTACCCTCATGTAGCATTCATAATTGAAAAAAGACACTAAGGGATATGGAATATGCAATGAATGAAAATTCACCAAGCTATAGGCCTATAATTTGTGCAGTTTTTCAATGTGTATTCTGTTATTCTATGGAAAGTTTACATTTTGAAATGTTAAGGGTGATCCAGCCACAATTAAGTACTACCAGGAGACTAAGTCTCTCCCATAAGTAATAGAAAACAAGATTGAGTCTATGGAAGGAAAGCATTGCACAATTCAGGCATAGTAGGATTTTTTTAATTTTATATATATATATATATATATATATATAAATTTTTTTTGGTTGTCAATGAACCTTTATTTCTTTATATGTGGTGCTGAGAATTGAACCCAGTGCCTCACACATGCTAGACAAGCACTGTACCACTAAGCTACAACGCCAGTCCCCACTGGGGGAGATTTTTTAGTTATAGCTTGATTTTGTTATTTATTTTAATTTTAATATTTATTGTTTAGCTTTCGGCGGACACAACATCTTTGTTTGTATGTGGGGCTGAGGGTCGAAACTGGGTGGCACGCATGCCAGGCGCTTGAGCCACATCCCCAGCCCCTGTTTTTATGTGGTGCTGAGGTTCAAATCCAGTGCCTCACAGGTGTGAGGCAAGTGAGCTGCCACTGAGCTACAACCCCAGCCCCAGGCATAGTAAGATTATGATTCTGAACAGAAGGAAAACAAACAAGATGAACCCCAAACTTTCTCCAGATTGCTATCTGTTATTTACCTAAGCAAAACCTCTTCAGCTTTTGTTTGGGCTAATTTAGCCTTATTGTTACAATGTAACCTTTCTAGGATCTCTTTTCTAAATGCCAAGATATTTAATAAGATTTCCCAATTCCAGTTATTCAGAACTTGAATGTTTCCAAATTCTATTCAATTCTAGTAGTTGATCAGTTTAAATTTCCCAGTAGTTTTTATTTACCAGCCAATAGAGTCTATCCTTAAGCCTACAACTGAAAGTCACAGGAAAGGAACAAAAAGTACCAGAAAGGTGAATATGTAAAAATTTATCTAATGTAAATATTTTTCTTTAAAATAATTTAAAGAAAAATAATGACTTGAGGTTTGAAGTTTATATCAAAAAATAAAAATGTTAATCATATCATAAAGGAAGGGGAAAAGGATATACACAGTTGTTCTTTAGCATCCCTGGGGGATTGGTTCCAGAACCCCCAGGGTTTTGATATCTGAAGATTCTCAAGTACTTTATATAAAATGACATTTGTGAGCCAAGAAACTGAATAGACACTTCTCAGAAAAGGATATACAATCAATCAATAAACATGAAAAAATGTTCATCATCGCCAGCAATTAGAGAAATGCAAATCAAAATTTCATCTCACTCCAGTCAGAATGGCAGCTATCAAGAATACAAACAACAAGTGTTGGCGAGGATGTAGGGAAAAAGATACACTCACACATTGCTGCAAATTGGTGCAACCAATATGGAAAGCAGTATGGATATTTCTTGGAAAACCTGGAATGGAACCACCATTTGACCCAGCTATCCCACTCCTCGGCTTACACCCAAAGGACTTAAAAACAGCATACTACAGGGACACAGCCACATCAATGTTTATAGCATCACAATTCACAATAGCTAAATTGTGAAACCAATCCAGATGCCCTTCAGTAGATGAATGGATAGGGAAACTTTGGTATATATACACAATGGAGCTTTACTCATCATTAAAAGAGAATAAAATCATGGCATTTGCAGGTAAATGGATGGAGTTGGAGAATATAATGTTAAGTAAAGTAAGCCAATCCCAAAAAAACAAAGGCCAAATGTTTTCTTTGATATGAGGATGCTGACTCATAATGGCAACGGAGGGGGAGCATGGGAGGAATGGAGGAACTTTAGATAGGGCAAAGGGGAGGGAGAGAAAGGGATGTGGCAAAGGGGTAGGAATGATGGTGGGATGAGATGGACATCATTAACCTAAGTACATGTATGTAGACACAAATAGTGTAAAAATACTTTGGGTACAATCAGTGACTTGAAAAATTGTGCTCCATATGTGTAATATGAAATGAATTGCATTCTACCATCATGTATAACAAATTTGAATAAATAAATAATTTAATTTAAAAAATGGCATTTGCATGTGACCTATGCACATCCTCCTGTATGTTTTAAGTCATCTCTAGATTACATATAATACCTAATACAAGTCCATGCTATGATAATAATTTGGGGGAATAATGAAGAATTAAAAGTCTGTACATGTTCAATACAATGAAAAATTTTTCCCAAAATATTTTAAAACTGCACTTGGTTAAATCCATGGATGTGGAACCCATGGATATGGAGAGCTGACTATACCATTACAAGGTTCTAACATCATATGTGAAGTGATATAATATTATTTGAAGGTAAAATGTGATAGAAAGAATAAAAGAGGTAACTAAAAACTAATAATCCAACTTAAAGATTAAAATAGAGAACTATAAAATAATTAATTCAAGAGAAAAAAGTGGGAAGTGGAATAAATAACAAGGCAAAGAAAAAGCAAATAATATGACAGATTTAAACCTAACCATAGTAACAATTATAATGTCAATGACCTCAACACTGCATTTTAAAACCAAATATTGTCATTTTGGATTTTTTAAAATATATTTTTTAGTTGTGGTAGGTCATAATACCCTTGTTTTATTCATTTATATGTGGTGCTGAGGATTGAACCCAAGCCCCCCCACGTGCCAGGTGAGCGCTCCACCGCTGAGCTACATACAACCCACCCCCTTTTTGGACTTTTTTAAAAAGGCATTACCCAACTATATGCCCTCTACAAGAAGCCCACTTTAATGATAAAGGCATAAATAGGTTAAAAGTAAAAAGATAGAAAAAGTTAAAGCCATTCACTAATTTTAAAAAAGTGGAAGTAGTCAGGTCAGGCCCAGTGGCACATGCCTATAATTCCAGAGGCTTGGGTGGGTTGAAGCAGGGGGATCATGAGTTCAAAGCCAACCTCAGTAACTTGGCGAGGCCCTAAGAAACTCAGTGAGTAAATAAAATAAAATATTTTTTAAAAAGGGTTGGAATGTGGCTCAGTGGTTAAGCACCCCTGGGTTCAATCCCTGGTATCAAAAAAAAAAAATGAAAGAAGCTATATTAATATCAAAGTGAACTTCAGAACAAGGAATCTTATCAAAGTTAAAAAGGGATGTTTTATAATGATAAAGGGTTTTTTCATCAAAAGGATAAAAAGTAGATATGCTTATAACAATAGAATTTCAAATTACATGAGGTAAAAACTGATCAAACTGAAAGGAAAAATAGATAGGTCCAGAATCGTAGTTGAAGATTTCAGCACTCTTCTCTCAGTAAGTAATAGAACAAATAGAAAAAAATCAGTAAAGATTTGGAAGGCATGAACAGCACTATCAATCAACTTAACACAAGGACATTCAAAGGACACTTCACCAGACGACAATAGAACCCACATTCCTTTCAAGTACACCTAAGGTACTCACCAAAATAGATCCTATTCTGGGCCACAAAAATAGTTTTAAGAAGGATGTGAAGCAAAAGAAACTATACACTATAAAATTCTAAACAAGTAAAACTGATCTACAATGAAAAGAAAGTCAAAATGGTTGTCTCCAGCAGTTGGGTTGGCTGGAAAGGGGCATGAATAGACTTTTCCAGAGTGATAGTAATGTTCTGCATCTTGATATGGGTTTGGGCTGCAGAGGTGTATGCATTTATAAGAATTCAATAAATTATACACAAGATTTTTTTTTCATTTCACTGTGTATATATTTTACCTCAAAATGGCATATAAATATGGAACTCTAATTTGCAATTCTGAAACAAATTTCTGTGTTTTCTAGCTTGAGCAAATAAGTATGTATATTGAGAAAATGGGAGTCAGGTTTACCATGTTAGGAAAGGAAGTTCAAAATAAGGGAGTTACCTAAAAATGAGTTACCTAAACCCAGAGAGGTGGAGTGGACCTCAAAGTCCCAGCTACTCAGAGACTGAGATAGGACTATGTAAGGCCAGGAGTTTGAGGCCAGAGTGGGTGACAAAGTGAGACCCTATCTCAAAAAAATAAAAAAGTTACCCAAAATAATGGAGTAAAATGCCATTTCCACTATAAAAAGAAATCACAGATCTTTGGGGAAAATGGTTGATCTCAGGACTGGAGCCAGAAACTACAACATGAGTTTGAATCATCTTGTGTCAAAAAGCAAACAGGTGCTGGGCACAGTGGCACACGCCTGTAATCCCAGCAGCTCAGGAGGCTGAGACAGGAGGATTGCTAGTTCAAAGCCACCTTCAGCAATGGCAAGGTGCAAGCAGCTCAGTGAGACCCTGTCTCTAAATAAAATACAAAATAGGGCTGGGGATGTGGCTCAATGGTGAAGTGCCCCTGATTTCAGTCCCCGTACCCCACTCCCAGACCAAAAAAAAGCAAATAGGTGCTGAAGAATGTCAGGGATATATCAACAGGACATAAAAGCCAACTTGAGGAACTGTCACTGGATCAGATCTTGGATGATATGAGCATTTCATTGAATAATAATTGTTAACATTCTATAAGACACTGAGTGGAATAGACTCCATTTCTACCACAACCAATGCCTATGCTTGTTGAACTCACTTCTTCAGGAATCTGCGGGGCCTCTCTTCTTGAGGACACATTTAAGGAAGAGAATGAACTGCAGCTGATGCAGGTAGTCTGAAGGGTACAATAGATACTGCTATGGAATGAGAGTTATGTCCCTCCCCACCAAATTTATATGTCAAAGCTTTCATCCGCAATGTAATTGTATTTGGAGATGATGTCTTTTGGGGGAGTTAATTAGGACTACTTTAGGTCATAAGGGAATTAATTCCCTCATAAAGAGAAGAAGAGACATGAGATTCATTGCCCCCCTCCACTCCCTCCCTTTTCTCTTTCCCCAGTCATGTGAGGATACAGCCAGAAAGAAGCCCTTCGCAAGCCAGGAAGAGGGTGCTAACAATACCCTGACCATGCTGCCACCCTGATCTTGGACTTCAAACCTCTGCATCAGTGAGAAAAAATAGGTCTGTTGTTTAACCATGCAGACTATGGTATTCTGTTATAGAGTTGGAGCTATTTATTTTTTGTGTGTGTATTTGTAGATGGACAATATGCCTTTATTTTATTTTATTTTTAATGTGACACTAAGGATTGAACCCAGTGTTTCACATGTGCTAGGCAAGTGCTCTGCCACTGAGCTACAGCCCCAGCCCAAGGAAACCCTTCTTAACTATCCATTCCAGATGTCCCGCATCTTTAGTTATCAATTCTGCTGGCCTCCAAGTTTTACCTGGTGGTTTAATGCAGACTCTCCTTTCAAGAGAGCTGAGACCCTGATCATCATGCTCTTCTCAGGTCATGCTTATTTTCCCAGTTCTTTTGCAGTTGCAATTGGGCAAGGAAGTACTGCGAGGCTCCCAAATGGATCACTTAGGTTCCTTATGTAGTCCTCCATTGTATAAAAGCAGCTCTAGCTCCTCCTGATGATCAGCAACTTCTTCCAATACATTGGCCCTCTTCATGCTGGTCCCTGGATGTGTCCCTCTTCTTCCTCCTTTTAGTACCCAGACCTATATATTGTTCCTGTTGGGAAACAAGGAGTGGTGATATTTTTGTAGGGTGAATGCTCTGAACCTCCCAACTGACTATTCTTGATTTCTTCTGCTGGGGCAAGCTGGGAAGTATCTCTGACAGCTACCCATCTATGTTGCACCTATTTTGCCAGGTTTTATTAACCATTTCAGTAATTCAGGCCTGCTGACTGCCACTCTGACTTTCCCAGTGATTATAAAAATCATGGCTCTGCCCCAAGCTTATGTTGGTTAAGCTCCTGTGTTCAGGGTCTTATGATAGCCAGGAGCCAAATTCTGAAACAGCCTCTGGTACCATCAGCCCTGGTTTCCAGAGAAAGACCACTAAACTTCATAGTGATGACCTCTTCTTCACAGCTCATTCCTCTGGACCTTCTTGTGAACATATCCGTCTAGTAAGTCTTCCAGTTGTCTATAGACAGCAACTCCAGCAGGCCACATCTACTTTTAACCCCTGCCTCCATCCGCTTCCTGCCTTGATAATTCTGGCATTCCTGATTCACTGCCAGGGGCATCAATTTTCCACTTTTGAAGGAGTGAATTCCCATCACCTTCTGGGGTCCTGATTCTTGCTAGGTGTAAAATCCCACATCTCAAGATTGTCCAAGTTAATAAACTCTTCCGTATCCAATTTTATGCTCCAGCTCCCTAGATTAAGCATTCTTAGGATCTAGTCACACATGCTCTTCTTCAACTCCTTCTGGGACCCATTGACTAGATCTTGCAACTTCTTTAGTGTATAGTGCCTTTCCTTCCTTGTAAGGCCTACCATGTCCTCTGCTGGGTTATGCTATGACTTAGCCTCCATTGTAGACCTACTGGACAAAAGGAGGGGTGTTGACACATGTTGGCATATGTGGGGGGCAAATACTAGCTCTTAATGTGGAGAGCTGAACCACAGCACCTTCTGCAGGCTCAGAAGTTTCAAAGGAGACTGGAAAGCAGAGAGAGTGTCGAAAATTCAGGGTCATTTACTTGTGTGATTCCTTCCCATGGGTCCTGTTTCCCTACCAATGTTTCCTAACCAGGGCTCTGACCCTGGCATAAAATTCCTGCATTTTTGGACTTTTTCCTTGTAAGTCTTGAGTTTGTCCTGAGATTTTTCTGTCCTCCCAATGGAAATGCAACCAGTGGTTCTCTAAAGTTCACACCTGGTTTTCAGTAACTTATTCCTTGCCCTTAGCTGTCAATTATATATCTATGTAAAGCCTCAACAGCAACCAGAAGTAACCATCCAATACTTTTTCCTCACAGCTACCCTTTTCTTTGAACATCTTAAATGCTGATACACCTGGCCCTGTGTTGGGGCAAAATGGTCAAGCTTTCATATCCTTGCCTTGCAAAGTCATAGAACTTCCCTGAGGTGGGCATGACATAAAACTAGGCATTTCTCTGACACAGGCTGAAGAAACTGTTGCTGGAAGCTACCTGCTGACCATCTCCCTGCAACTGGGCAGCAATTCCTCTGTTGAAAGAATTTGTCTACCACAGACAAATGTCATTTATATGGAACTCTTGCCAAAGATACAAAACCTGACAATAATCACATGGAAACATCAAAATAATCCAAATTGAAGGACAGTCTTTATAACTACTGTTTCATATTCTTCAAAATGTCAATATCAAGAAAGATAAAGACTGAAGGTTATTTCCAAATTAAAGGAGAATGAAGAGATATGGCAACTACATGTAGTGTATAATCCTGAATTACATTCTGGACTGGAGGAAGAAAGAGCCATTAAGAACATTATTTGGGGGGGCTGGAGTTGTGGCTCAGCAGTAGAGCGCTCGCCTAGCACGTGTGAGGCCCTGGCTTCGATCCTCAGCACCACATAAAAATAAATAAATTATAAAGTATTGTGTTCGACTATAACTAAAAAATAGTTAGTTTTTAAAAAAAAAAAAAAGAAGAAGAACATTATTTGGCCAGGCGAAGTGGCACACTCCTGTAATCTCAGTGGCTCCAGAGGCCAAGGTAGGAGAATCGAAAGTTCAAAGCCAACCTCAACAACCTTAAGCAACTTAGCAAGATCCTGTCTTAAGGGCTGGGGTTGTGGTTCAGTGGTAGAGTGCTCACCTAGCATGCATGAGGCACTGGTTCAATCCTCAGCACCACATAGAAATAAAATAAAAACATTGTGTCCACCTAAAACTAAAAATATATTTAAAGAAAAAAAAATCCTGTCTCAAAATAAAACATAAAAAGGATTGGGGATAAGCTGGGGTTGTGGCTCAGAGGTAGAATGCTCACCTAGCATGAATGAGGCACTGGGTTTTATCCTCAGCACCACATAAAAACAAAATAAAGATATTGTGTCTACCTATAACAAAAAAATAAATATTAAAAAAAAGGCTGGGGATGTGACTCAGTGGTTAACTGCCTCTGGGTTCAATCCCTGATTTAAAAAATATATATATAAATGTATTTATTCATGGCAATCTTACCTTTCTTCCTTTTGTAGAAATTTATCCTGAGGAAATAATCAGAAACATAATAGAACATACATCTCTTTCTCTATATATCCATTCATCCATCCACATTCATGTTGTTTTTAATAACAAAAAAATTATAAACTACCAAAATGTCCAATATTAAATAACTATACATCATATAACATGATATATCCTATAACTTTATAAAATTATAAACAAGAGATGACTTTTATGTATTTTACTTTATATGCATCTGTGTTATAATTTTTATAAATTACAAAAATGACATTTGTTGTTAATACAGAGTGCAATTTTAAACAGACAAGTGTTTACAATTCTGTCTTCTCAATCCATTTCCCAAACTGCATGGAGCTGAGCTTTTCATTAAGGTTTTCTTTTCTTGTTTTGGGGTTTTTTAAAATAAGTAAATGTATAAGAGATATTCATTGCCAAAAATTTGTAAAATAGAAGTCAAAGAAAATAAAATCAACATGAATCTCCTTCTCTAGAGATAAACTGATATATACTTTGCTATGTTATTGATGTAATTTTATAAACTTACTAGTTTAATGGATATTTTTCCATATACAGTTTTCTTGAAAAATGAGATCTTATACTACATATTATTCTATACCTTGTTCTTATGACTTAATCATATTTTATGCATGGTCCCTCTTTCCTACCCCATATGTCAGTATGCATGGATTTATATTATTCTTTTTAAAGCTGGCAGATAGTAATATGGATGTATCATAAGTTAGTGAATCATTTTTTATTCATAGATGTTTAGGTTCCCTTCTAATGCCATTGCAAACATTTCTGTCATAAATACCATCATCTGAGCATCTTTGCCTACTGTGACTATTTAGATAGGACAAGTACCTTGAAGTGGAATTTCTTGGTCAAAGGGCATGCAGGATTAATTTTTACAGCTACTACCAAATTTCTCTCAAAAATCTTATGTTTGCAGGGTGTGATAGTGCACACCTGTAATCCCAGTGGTTTGGGAGGCAGAAGCAGGAGGATCTCGAGTTCAAAGCCAGCCTCAGCAACTTAGCAAGGCGCTAAGCAAAGCAGCAAAACCCTGTCTCTAAATTTAAAAAATACAAAAATGGGCTGGGGATGTGACTCAGTGGTTAAGTACCCGTGGGTTCTAACCCCAGTACAACAACAACAACAAAAAATTCCTATGCTCTTTTGCACTCCCACCAATAATGTGTTCATCTCTCCACACCCTCACCAAATCTGGACTTGTATCATCTGACTGTTTCCCCCTACCCGCCATTTCAAAAGTGAGGACAGGGGAGGGGGTGTATCTCAGGGGTAGTGCTTGCCTAGCATGCAGGAGGAAGCTCTGGGTTTGATCCCTAGCACTTAAAACAACAAAAACAAAAGTTCTGCTTGCATTTTTTTTTACTATTAATCATTGTTCTGCTTGCAATTTTTTTTTTTACTATTAATGAGGTTGGTAATTTTTTTATTTTGTTCTAATTAGTTGTACATGACAGTGAAATGTATTTTGACACATTGTGCACACATAGAGCACAACTTCTCATTCCTCTCACTGTACTTGATGCAGAATCACACTGGTCCTGAAATCATACATGTATATAGGATGATGCCATCTCATTCCACCATCCTTCTCACCCTCACAACCCCTCCCTTTCCCTCACTCCCTCTGTCCAATCCAAATGTCCTCCGTTTTTCCATATCCCCCCACCATATTATGGATCTGCTTATCAGAGAAAACATTTGGTCTTTGGTTTTGGGGGGATTCGTTTATTTCACCTAGCATAATATTATCCAGTTCCATCTATTTACCTGCAAATGCCATAATATCATTCTTCTTTAAGGCTGAGTAATATTCCATGTGTATATAAACCACAGATTCTTTCTCCATTTATCTGTTGAAGGGCATCCAGGGTGGGTCCATAGTTTAGCTATTGTGAATTGAGCTGCTGTAAACATTGATGTGGTTGTGTCACTATAGTATGCTGATTTTAAGCCCTATGGGTATAAACAGAGGAGTGGGATAGCTAAGTCAAATGGTGGTTCCAGTCCAAGTTTTCTGAGAAATCTCCAAACTGCTTTCCATAGCTGTTGCACCAATTTGCAATCCCACCAGCAATGTATGAGTATACTTTTCTTCCCACATCCTCTCCAGAGGTTGGTATTTTAAAATATGTTTCTTGGTCAAATGTGTTTCATCTTTTGTAAGTTACCTATTTATCTGTCCCTTTGCCTAAATTTATAAGAGTACTATTCATTTGTTGAAGCCCTAAATTTAAAGTTGCTTCTCCAGATATTGAAATATTAATATTAAATCCTGTTAACAAAGGATAAGATGTAATGTCTAAAGATAACTAAGAATTCTAATTTCTCAGGCTCTTGTTTTAAATATTTCCTTGTTTGAATTCCGAAGTCCAAAAATCTTATTGATGTTCTTTTCATTTTTAAAAATAGAATCTCATGCCATACTTTCCAAATAGTTCCATTATCATAATTTTCCAGGTGGGGAATCAGAGCACGAAGTGTTGCACTTAGTTAGAGTCACAAAATGACCCAGCAGCAGGCATACATCTAAAACCCATTGCTCCATCTTATTTTTCAATTATGTGCCCCACAGTTTCCTCCTTCAATTCACTCCCCGCCCAGTCTCATTTACTGGAATAAAGAGCCAGTTAGTATTCATAGGTTTTATTCAAACACATAAATATGTAAGTTCATGAAAAAGTGAAACAATTGCACATGGACTATAAATCACTCCTTGCTCCTGTTTACAAATAAAGTTTTAATTACTTGGCCATAGGAAAAATGACCTAGAAATAATTTTTCCTCCAACCAAAATTCAGTAAGAAATATGTTTTAGTACAGTGTCATTTGCACAGAGAAAGAAACCGCAATGTGACATTGCTGCTGTAGTTTAAAAAAAAAAATAAGGTAAGCTGCAAGGAAAGGACTTTAAACTTTTATTATAGGAGACGGTTTTAGGTGGGGGAAGTTCTCCAAATCCAAAGTACACTCTCTCAATTCTCTAACTGCTATAAATATAGCCGTCATTTCTTCACCGCCCCCGTGTGACAGTGACCTTGTAGGACAGATGGAGTGGAGACAAAAGCCTGTTTCTCAGGAATGAGATGACTGCATGGCACACCAATACCTCCTCTTTTACCATTCGCTGAGGACCGGGAAATATTGTTATGAACACTAATAAAATGATTTTTTAAACAAATATTAATGTTAGGTGCCAATCGATTCACACTCATCTCATTTAGTTCTCCTAGAAAACTTGAGAGCCTTGAGTATAATTATTATTTTAATTTTATTTTACAGGATTAAGCCTCAGAACACTTAGGCTAAGTTTCCATAGCTTGTAAACCAAAGAGCGAGGATTTAAACCCAGCCCCGAGCAACTACAGAGGCAGAAAGAGCTATGGGAGCCTCACCTTCTTTCCCTTAGGGAGAAAGCACCTGAGGAAATCTGGAGGCTTGCTGAGATGAAGGTTAATTCTGGACTTTAGGTGAAGGAGCAGAGAGGGCAAGCACAGCTATTTGAGGTGCATTGACTGACCCAGCTAAGCAACCCATACCCACTTAGCCTTTAAATTTAAATCTTTGATTTACATTTCTAGACTCATTACTCTATCAATTATGGGACCCATTCCCAATGAGCCACAGCTGATTGGACCATCTCACCAAAGAAGCTGGCCAGCAACCAGATCCCTTAAGAGTCTGACCTAAGAAACACAGAGATGTGTTGGTCAGATGACCAGTGGAAAGAGCTTCATGGTTATGTAGAGAGGGTAGGCCAGAGAGTCCATGAGATGCCACATAAGTCCCAAATTACAAGGAAGGAGACGTGTAGAACACAGCAAGCCCAAGAGAGAAAATAAAAACAGATAACTCCTTTCACGGTCTCAAATGAGGATTGGTTATTTCCTACAGTTAGGTCTCTTGTAAGATTCCCCTCTCCAGTGTTGATAATGAACTCCCTTTTTTAATTTCTTGGAGTGGCTTTCTCTTCTTACCAGTAATTTCTAACCCAGACACTAATTTGTAGACAGGAATGCCATTGCATTCATGAACACTGGCAGGATCCTTTCCAATGAGAATTCTTAAGGACTTTGTAAGCAGAATGTCACTTTGACAGTCTAGCAGACTATCTAGAGCCCAGGGTGTTGGATCATCTTGTAAGACATTTAGTTCAAAATGAAGCAGCAGTTAGAGAATACTCCTCCGTCTGGTAGCAGAGGGAAATGAACAATTATTTAATATCTGCAAAGTGACCATTAAATGCTCCATGTAAATTATGTCATCTAATTCTTACAACCTTGTTACTTAGTTGTCAAAAGAATATGAGATTCCAAGAGTTTACTCAACTGCCCAAGATCATAAAACTAGGAAGCAGCCCTGCCGAAACTCAGTCAGGACACTTTTACTTTCAGACACTAGGTATCCCAGGGACTAAAACACCAGGAGTGCCGACTTTAGTCCCTCTGCCCATGGGCAGGGTGAGGGTTAATTTTATGTGTTAACTTAGCTGGGTCACAGTGTCCAGATATTTGGTCAAACATTTTGCTGGATGTTTCTGCGAGGATAAACTTTAAATTGGCAAACTTTGAGTAAAGCAGATTGCCTTCCACATTATGAGTGGGTCTCTTTTAATCAGTTGCAGGCCTGAATAGAGCAAAGTCTTACCTCCACCTAAGCAAGAAGGCATTCTGCTAGCAGATGGCCTTCAGACTTGAACTGCAACATCCATACTTCCCCACATCACCCAACCCATGCTGTGATTTTGGACTTGTTAGCTTCTATAATCACATGAGCTAATTCAGTTAAATAAACCTACATCTGTGTGTGTATGTGTGTGTGTGTGTGTGTGTGTGTGTGTGTGTGTGTGTGTGTGTGTGCACGCACATGCACATACATGCTATCATTTCTGTTTGGAGAATCTTAACTCCATAGATAATGATGGATAACTACTACTGCTTTTTTCTTTTTTCTTGTCTGTGTGAGTTAGGGCTATTGCTTCTAACATCTCAGGCTCATAGAAAAGAACACTCCAAAACACAAAGTAGGATATGTTACAAAAACTTCCTTCCCTTGTATATTAAATCTCATTAGATTCCATTTTAGAGTGACTTTCCTGACCTTGTCTTGAGATTCCAGCTTAGCTCAGTGTTTCAAGTAGTAGGAATATATAAATTAGCCAGGATATTACTTGTCATACTTTAACACCAGCAATAATAAGTACTGATTCTGGACCTCTATTCTTCAGTACAATCACAAATCTCCATAACCTCTATCCACACACAAATGTCATTGATATCTGCAAGTGCCAGAGAGGAGATGCTAATTTGAAAACTTTTATTGGCTATAATTTGTTTGAAGATGGTGCACTGAATCACAAATCAAGCTTAAAGGTGTGCTTTAATGCTCTTCATTAGTATACAAAGTTGTCAGAAAGATATGGGGAGGGTGAGTCAAGGATGAAGCCTCAGCTCATTCAATCAATTATGCATATTCTTTTTCAAACATTTTCCTAATTCCAGTTAACCAGTAACTCTTTTGGAGGGAAAAGTGAAGAGCAAATGGATAATATTCATTAAAATTATACTGTGAACTTTGTGTCAAATGACAAGTATACTATTTAGACTACAAGGATACCCATGTTGTAATAAATTAAATTAGTAATAAAAATAAAATAATAGCATACCCCATATGCTTAGAAATAAAAAGGCATACTTATAATAATCTGTGGGGTAAAGGGTTAAATTACAACAAAAAGCAATAACTCTTCAAATTTCACAATGAATGCTATGGATGGTGGCCAAGGTCTATAATTCCAGAGACTTGGGAGGCTGAGTCAGGAGGATGGCTAGCTCAAGGCCAGCCAGGGCAACTTAGCAAGACCTTATGTCAAAATAAAAAATGAAGAGGGCTGGGTATATAGTGGTAGAGTGCCCCTAGGTTCAATCTCCGGTCCTAAAAAAAAAAAAGCGGGGCGGGAGGCTGGGGTTGTAGCTCAGTGTTAGAGCATTTGCCTAGCATGTGTGAGGCACTGAGTTTGATCCTCAGCACCACATTTTAAAAAATAAATAAATAAAGTTGTGTCCATCTATAACCAAAACAAAAAAGTTTTTAAATTACACAGTGAAAATGCTATTTACAATAACACTTGAGTGAGGTAGTCAAATAGAGCTAGAAGAAATAACTATAACCCTATGACCGCCTATATTAGAGAAAGAAAAAAAAGATGGCAAATGAATAATAAAAGCATTCAGTTTAAAAAGTCAGAAAAAAAGTTAAAGAATGAACTCAAAGAACTAAGAAAAAGTGAAGATGAAACCAGAAATTGCTGAAAATAGAAAATAAACAATGAAATGATTGACAAAACCAAAGCAGGTTCTCTGAAAAGCTAATCAAAAAGACAAAGCTCTCATAGTCATGATCAAAGGAGCAAAGAGAGGAAGAGAAAGCACAAACGAACCGTACTAATTAGAAAGGGTGATGTAAGCCCAGCAGAGATTTCAAAGCTTATTAGAGAACAATATAAATGAATATCAAACCAAATTTTGAAAATGCAGTCAAAAGGGAAAACACTGAGTAGAATATTAATTATCAAAAATGCCCAGAGAATGACTGTGAGGCCTAGACAGACCAATAACTAGTTAAGAAATTAAATTAGTGATCAAAATTGACTTGACTCCCCAAAAGAGCATTAGGTCCAGATAATTTTTAAAAACGTTTTATTTTGAAATAATCTTAGACTTAAAGAAAAGTTGCAAAAATAGCACCAAGAGTTTCTGTGCCATCTTCTTACTCTACAAGCTCCCCCTACTGTTGACAGTTTACATAACTACAGCATAGCAATCAAAATCTGGAAATGAACATTGGAACAATAATCAAATAACTACCACGGTAGTGAATTTTACTAGTTTTCCCACTGATGTCCTCTTTCTGTTTTAGAATTCAATCCAGGACCCCAAATTGCATTTAGTTACATCTCCTTAGTCTCCTCCCACCTGTGACACTGCCTCAGTCTTTGTGTGTGGGGGGAGGGGTGGGTTGAGGAGTTCTGGGGTTTGAACCCAGGTCCTTGCACATGCTGGGCAAATGCACTGTATTTGAGCTACATACCCAGCTTTTTATTTTATTCCAAGACAGGGTTCTACCAAGTTGTCTAGGCTAACCTCAAACTTGAAAATCCTGCTGGGTCAGCCTCCTAAATCACTGAGATTATAGGCCTATACCATCATGCCTGGCTCTCAGTCCTTTCTTGTTTTTCATGATCTTGATACTGTCAAAAAATATAAATAACTGATTTTGAAAATGCCTTTCACTGAGATTTGTAGTATTTTTATGATTAGATTGAGGTTATGCATTTTGCACAAACAGAATACCATATTTTTGTCATTCTTGGTGTATTCTACACCAAGGGGGAACATCATTTGGAGATATCATATTACTGGTGACTTATTCCTCTTGGGACAGTTCTAGCTCTTAAAGTCTGCTTGACAACTGCAAGATGTGGCCTTATCACACCACAACCCATAGCACTGGGAAGAAGGAAACCTAGACCTGAAGGTCAAGAGACCAACTTTTGTTTGTTTGTTTATAATCTTAAGTGCTGTGATATTAATCATATTCCTCAATTTGTGGCTAATTGTCTCTATCAGTTCATACAAAGCCATTCTCTGAGAAGCTTTATGATATTTACTTTTGACCTATTACCAGCACCTCCAGGTAACCAATTTACTTAATGTATGTGTTGTTAAGAGTATATCTTTATGAAATATGTGTTGGGCTGTGTATGTGTGTGATCTTTTTTTCTTCTCCAAGAGTGTTAAATAGCACTGTACAAGCCTGATACAAAACTCTGGAGTAGTTTCTAGGATGTAAAATAGACCACTTCCCCCAGGACCTTGAGGTAATATGCTGATGAACACACTATGCCACTTTATTGCACTTGTATGATTTTCCATGCCCTTTGAAATGTGATTAGCTCTTTTAAAGATCATGGACCCTTAAAGTACTGAGCTCATAAATAATTAAATCCAATTAATACTCCAGACTGAACTAAACCTAATTTATTTCAAGTTCTGGTTCTCAGCAAAAGAGGCCTTGGCTTT
Source organism: Ictidomys tridecemlineatus (assembly GCF_052094955.1). Classification (NCBI taxonomy): domain Eukaryota; kingdom Metazoa; phylum Chordata; class Mammalia; order Rodentia; family Sciuridae; genus Ictidomys; species Ictidomys tridecemlineatus. Next base: position 145,262,558 of record NC_135479.1, read on the forward strand.
TGAAATAATAATATTGGGATCTTATTCCATCTTCCTTTCCATTCCTTTTAGTAGTAAAATATAAGTGACAAAAGAGGGGAAGTTATGCACGTAGAAGTTTGCATTAAGATATGGTATTGTGGGCCAAGAATGAAGTTCAGGGAGTGGCAGAGTGCTTGCCTAGCATGCATGGGGCCCTGGGTTCAATCTCTAGCAAAACATACACACACACACACACATACACACACACACACACACACACACACACATACACATGCAATTCATTTTAAAATAATTTTAAAATCCACAAAAGTAGAATAATATGACAAACTGCATGAATTCAAATGTTTTCTTTAAAAAATAATTTATGAGGACCTGGGGTTGTGGCTCAGCGGTAGAGCTTGCTTCAAACGTGTGAGGCACTGGGTTGGATCCTCAGCACCATATAAAAATAAATAAACAAAATAAAAGTATTGTGTCCATCTACAACTAAAAAATATTTTTTAAAAATGTATGAAATGTGAAATGTTTGAAAAGATACTATGATAACCTAAGGAACATCACTGAGTACATTCCTCAGCTTAAAATCTTATAAATATGGCCGAAGGCATGTCTCTGACTCCATTACTCTCCATTCTTCCACCCCTCAAATCACCATTATCTTGAATTTCATGTTTCATTCCTATGTCAGTCTTTATGCTTTTACTACTCTTGCCTATATCCAAAAGAATAGTATTGTTTTTCAGATTTTAAGATTCATATAAATAATATCATACTCAGTACCTTTCTACAACATTTTTTGAGATTTTTTTCTTGTTAATATGCCCAGTGATGATATACAATCAAAAAATATATGAAAAAATGTTCATCATCGCTAGCAATTAGAGAAATGCAAATCAAAACTACTCTAATATTCCATCTCACTCCAGTCAGAATGCAGCTATTATGAAGACAAACAACAATAAGTGTTGGCGAGGATGTGGGGAAAAAGGTACACTCATACACTGCTGGTAGGCCTGCAAATTGGTGCAGGTTGAGTGCCTCTGAGTTCAATCCCTAATACAATATATATATATATATAACCATTTACAATAGACACAAAATGAAATACATTAAAACAACTATCCTGATTTCCAAACAATCTTAACAGCAAATTTAGATTTAAAAAGAAAAAAAATCCAGGTTAATTTCCCCCTAGTTGTATAAGAGCCTATTAAAAATTTTGTAGAATATATAATGCTCCTGCTGGGACAGATCTGATAGTCATAAACAAATCTCATATTCCATTAAAGTCCATCATTTTGTATCTCTCAAATATAGGGGTTTTTTTTGGGGGGGGGGAGGTGCTTTACCAGGGAATGTACTCAGGGGCATTAGACCATTGAAACACATCCCCATTTTGTATTTTATTTAGAGACAGGGTCTCACTGAGTTGTTTAGTGCCTCACTTTTACTGAGCCTGGGTTTAAACTCACCATCCCCCTGCCTCAGCCTCCTGAACTGCGGGGATTATAGGAGTGCACCACTGCACCTGTCTTGGATACAGTTTTTGAACCCAGTCATTTCATTAGGTTGAAAATCTAAACTCAATCATTTGTTATAGTGTGAATTTTTAAAAGGAAAAAGAAATTGAAAGAAACAAATTAATTGTTTCATTGCATCAAAACAGAAAGAAATTAGCCTTCACAGAGCTTAGAGAAAAATTAATGGGAATCACAAATTCAAAATTCCCAGGAAATCAAAAGAATGCTTCTTTCAATATTTTCTGCAAAAAGTCCTATGAGCTGGGGAGATGTCCTCCCCCACGCCTTCCTCACATGCAACCAATCAGCCTACAGAGCAAGGGCCTTGCCATTATGATGTGGACCGAGTGATGTGGCTCATAACCTCTTTTGAGTCATGAATCCCCTACTCCCACCAGCAGTGACACCACTACTAACACCACTCCTGCCACCAAACCACATATTGAGAGTTTGCCTTCTGCCCTGTATTGTGCTCTGTACTTACATAGCTTTTTGAGTTAATGCTCAAAACAACCCAGTATGAAGAAATCATGATGTTCTTTGTGCAGAAAAAGAAACTAAGGCACAGAAAGGTCAGATGATCTGCCCAAGGTGGCACACAATTAATAGTTGATAGCAGCCTGGAGCAAGGATTGTGACCCAAATCTGTCTGCTCCTGGATCTGTCTGCTCCAGAGCTTGCTTAAGAGCCCGGCAGCTCTGCCTCACTGGCTTTCTGATAACACGTAAGAGTAATTACTAACACACTTTATTAGACAATGACTTTTAATGAACACTGGTTAACCCCCAAAACAGGAGAAAATGAAAATCACCTGTCATTTTACAATGGGTAGTAACTGCTGTTGATTTATTGCTGTATTTTCTACAATTCCTTTCTTTTTTTTTTTTTTTTTTACATATTAGAGTCACAATAGAAGTGTCATTCTTATTTTTTTTTTCAAAAAAAGAACTGCTTTATTGAAATATAATTCACATGCCATATAATTCACTTATCTAAGGCATATGAATTCAGTGATTTTTAATACCTTAACAGAGTTTTACAACCATCGCTGCAATTTAATTTTAGAATATTGGCCGAGGGTGTAGCTTAGCATATGTGAAACACTGGGTTCAATCCCCAGCACCTCCCCCTGATAAACAACAACAAAATCCAAATGATTTTCTTATACTTTCCTCATTTCAAAGAGAAGCTCCAGAACCATACCTCACCCTCTTACCTGCCCCCCAGCTCTAGGCAACCACTAATCCAGTTTCTACTCTATAGATTAGCATGTTCTAGGCATTTCATATAGATGGAATCATACATTAAATGTATGAATAGCTTCTGTGAACAGCTTCTTAAACTAAGCGTGTTTGCAAAGTTCCTCAAGGTTGTAGCATGTATCAGAACTCCATTCTGTTGAAAGGTATTCCCTGGTATATATAGCATATTTTGTTATGCACGCGTTGATGGACACTTGTGTCACTTCTCCCTTTGGGCTGTTACATGTAAGGTTGCTATGAAAGGTCATGTATGAGTTTTTGTGTAGACATATGTTTTCATTTCTCCTAGGAATGTGACTGTTGGCACATGTGGTGACTCTATGTTTAGGTATTTGAGGGACTTCCAAAGTGTTTTCCAAATCAGCTGCACCAGTTTCACATCCCCACCAGCAATATAGCAGGGTTCTGATTTGTCCACATTCTCATCAATTCTAGTGGTTGTCTGTCTTTTTAACGACAGTCATCCTAGTGGATGTAAAGTGGCATCTCCCTGTGGTTCTGATTTGCATTTCCCTAATGATTAATGATATTGACTTTATTTTCACAAGTTTGTTGACCATTTATATATCTCATTCGAAGAAATGTTTATTTACATACTTTGTGCATTTAAAAAAATGGGTTAGCTTTTTATTGTTGAGTTGTAAGAAAACATCACTGGATACATCAAGTTTTTTTATCAGATATCTGATTTGCAAACCTTTTCTGCCATTCTATATGTCTTTTCCCCTCCCTCCCTCTCACCCTCTCTCCTTCCTTTCCTCTTTCCTTCCTTTCTTTTTTGGTACTGGAGATTGAACCCAGGGGCACTTAACCACTGAGCCACATCCCCAGCCCTTTTTTGTATTTTATTTAGAGACAGGGTCTTGCTGAAGTTCCTTAGGGCCTTGCTAAATTGCTGAGGCTGGCTTTGAACTCGCAATCCTCCTGCCTCAGCCTCCCATGCATTGGGATATTTTCACTTTCTTAATGGTGTTCTTTGAAGTACAAAAGGTTTTAATTTTTATGCAGGCCAATTTAACTATTTTTTTCTTTTGTTGTTTGTGCTCTTTGTGTCATTTTTAAGTAGGTTGAACTTTACTCAATAAAAAATATTTTAACAAATCAAAATCAGGATCATATTAGATAAAACACCTTAATTTACTTTTTTTCACATTACATTTCATGAATATTTTCAACTGTAGTTTTTTGCCTAAAAATTTTCCCCCCAAATTTACTTTAAATTTGCCATCTTCCAGGAATGGTGGCACGTGCCTGTAATTACAGCAACTCAGGAGGCTGAGACAGGAGGATTGCAAATTTGAAGCCAGTTTCAGCAACTTGGTGAGGCCCTAAGCAACATAGTGAGACCCTATTTCAAAATAAAAAAATAAATAAAAAAGGCTGGGGGTATGGTTCAGTGGTTAACACCCCTAAATTCAATCCCCATTATCCACCCTCCCCATATTATGTTATATAACTTAATCAAGCCTTTGGAGATTTAGTGGCATTAGAAAAACTAGAAGAATGTTGAATAAAATTCCAAACAAGCAAATCCACAATCAAAAACTTTAATCGCATTCGTGTTTTAAAAGTAATATAAGCATGTCACACAAATGTAGAAAATAGAGAAAAACAACAAAAGTTCCCATCACCCTAACAGCCCCATCATTCTTTTTCATGTATTTCCTTCTGGTATTTTTGAAAGCATATCTTCAAAGATTTGCAATCATGTGGCATATTCAAATTTATATTCTGCTGCTAAAATTTAATCCACCATAAGTGCTCTTCCATGTTTCTCCCTAATTTTCATAACTATCATTTTTACCACCTGCAGAACATACCAAAGGAATGTATTATAATTTACATATTCTTTTATTAGATGTTTCGATATTTTTCAGGGTCTTCTCTCCTTTTTCTATTATGAATAATGCATAGATGAATAGTTTCTTGTTTGTTGCTGTTTCTATGTTTGGGATTATTTCCTTAGGCTGTATTCCTGCAATGAAAATTGCTAAACTGAAAGTTACAGCTTTTTTTGTGCCTTCCAATAAATATTGACAGATTACTTTCCAAAATGTTTGAATCATTTCAAAATGCTATTAGTGATGATTGGCAGTGATGTTTGGGTTAGGATCATTTTAAAAAATACTTTGCTAGGACTGGAGTTGTGGCTCAGTGGTAGAGCCCTTACCTGTCATGTGTGAGGCCCTGGGTTCAATCCTCAGCACCATATATAAATAAATAAATAGATCCATTGACAACTAAAAAAATATTAAAAAATAAAAAGAAGAAGAAATACTTTGCTAATTCGAAGGGGGAAAAAGTGCTCCTTATTGTTTTAATTTGCATTTCATTTTATTACTACTTAGATTATACTTGCTAAAAATTCTCTTTTTTAGGTAGAACTTTCTAGTTTTATTTCCTTTATGTTAACTACTAATGTGAGGAACAGTCAGGCTTATCATATATAAAATATGTAGCTGTCTATATCTATAGATATATAAATATAAAAATTAAAGTATAGTATATATTTCAGGGAATCCATTACTTTTCCATATTTTAATGGAAAACTTGTATTTTTGACTTTGTCATAGAAATGTAATTCTGATAAGTTTCTTCATTACCTACTGAATTAGAATCTATAAATTAGTGAGGGTCCCCTCTACCCCCGGGGCAAAAGAAGGGCAAGTGAGGTGAAAGATAAGTAAAAAACATGTTCAAGTAGACAAGGTATTATTATGCCTTGATATTGTTCATATTAAAATTTTATAGCAAGTTCTCATCATTTTGTAGACATCTTTTAGTGTATAATTATTTTTAAATATAGGCTATTATTTTAATTATCTCTAATTAAAAGCACTTTCACATATCAATGTATATTCTAATAAAAAGAAACTTTGAATTCCTTCATTTTATAATACAGTCTCTAGTTCTCTCTTTAAAGTAATTTTATATGTAGGCAATAAGTCCCAGGGAGTTCCTTTAGATAAGTTATGAATTTTAAAACTAACTCACATTTTTATTTTATTGTGCTACAAAAATAAATGTTAAAGGACTTTTCACTAAGTGTTTCTTGCCTTCACTAAGTACTTTTCTTTTATCTGATTATTCACATGCTGCTTTCAATGAATACTAACGACTTCTATTTGGCAATCTATTTCATAGTGAGAAGGTGGATTCACCACATCCTAATTACCATTGTTATTCCATTACCTGGGTAGTCCTTGGAGACCACAAGAATGTGTCCTGTTATTTGCAGTTATAGTCAATCATCACCACATGGACTTAATGCACAATTAAGTTATGAGTATCCTGACTCAGATGCCTCACTTAAAAAACTGGAGTTAAGAAAGCATGGGCGGCAACTTCAGAATATATATTTTTTCTTCAATCCTTTTAAAAGAATCCATCAGAGTTTACAACCTGAAATCCATTTACCTCCTGTTCAACTTTGATCCCTCTCCCAACTTGCATTCTTTTTTTTAAAATTTTTTTTAAAGAGAGAGAGAGAGAGAGAATTTTTTAATATTTATTTTTTAGTTTTCGGCGGACACAACATTTTTGCTTGTAATGGTGCTGAGGATCGAACCCAGGCCGCAGACATGCCAGGCGAGCGCGCTGCCACTTGAGCCACATCCTCAGCCCCCCGACTTACATTCTTATTAGTTTAGTTTTGTAGGACTGATGGAGGAAGCTCCAGAGGTGGACATTGATTTTAAACAAAATGAAGGAAGCCCCACCTTACTCACTCTGCTCTACTCCATTATCACACTTGCTCCTCCCTGTGGTTGGGCCCTTCTTTCTCTCCCTGTTGCTATCTTTTCTTTCTTTCTTTTTTTTTTTTCTTATATATGACAGCGGAATGCATTACAATTCTTATTACACATATACACATATAGAGCACAATTTTTCATATCCCTGGTTGTATACAAAGTATATTCACACCAATTTGTGTCTTCATACCTGTACTTTGGATAATAATGTTTATCATGCTCCACCATCATTTCTAATCCCATGCCCCCTTCTTTTCCCTCCCACCTCACCCTATTTAGAGTTCGTCCATTCCTCCCATGCTCCCTCTCCCTACTCCACTATGAATCAGTCTCCTTATATCAAAGAAAACATTCATCATTTGGTTATTTGGGATTGGCTAACTTCACTTTGCATTATCTTCTCTAACTCCACCCATTTACCTGCAAATGCTATGATTTTATTCTCTTTTATTGCTGAGTAATATTCCATTGTGTGCCACTTTTTTTGGATTAAAAAAATTCATCTGGGCTGGGGATGTAGCTCAAGCAGTAGCACCCTCGACTGGCATGCGTGCGGCCCGGGTTCGATCCTCAGCACCACATACAAACAAAGATGTTGTGTCCGCCAAGAACTAAAAAATAAATATTTAAATTCTCTCTCTCTCTTTCTCTCTTTAAAAAAAATCATCTACTGAAGGGCATCTCAGTTGGTTGCACTATTTAACTATTGTGAATTGTGCTGCTGTAAACATTGATGTGGCTGTGTCCCTGTACTATGCTGTTTTTAAGTCCTTTGGGTATAGACTGAGGAGAGGGATAGCTGGGTCAAATGGTGGTTCCATTCCAGGTTTTCCAAGAAATCTCCATACTGCTTTCCAGATTGGCTGCACCAATTTGCAGTCCCACCAGCAAAGTATGAGTGTGCCTTTTCCCTCCATCCTCGCCAACACTTTTTGTTGTTTGTATTCTTAATAGCTGCCATTCTGACTGGAGTGAGATGAAATCTTAGAGTAGTTTTGATTTGCATTCCTCTAATTGCTAGAGATGTTGAACATTTTTTCATATATTTGTTGATTGATTATATATCTTCTTCTGAGCAGTGTCTGTTCAGTTCCTTGGCCTGTTTATTGATTGGGTTATTTGGGTTTGTTTTGTTTTGTTTGTTTGTTTTTTGGAGTTAAGATTTTTGAGTTCTTTATATACTCTAGAGATTAGTGCTCTATCTTGATGTGAATGTGGTAAGAATTTGTCTCCAATTAGTAGGCTCTCTATTTACCTCACTGATTATTTCTTTTGCTGAGAAGCTTTAGTTTGAATCTATCCCATTTATTGATTTTTAATATTAATTCTTATGCTACAGGAGTCTTATTAATGAAGTTGGGCCCTAATCTGACATGATGAAGATTTGGGCCTACTTTTTCTTCTAATAGATTCAGTGTCTCTGGTTTAATTCTGAAATCCTTGATCCACTTTGAGTTTTGTGCACTGTGAGAGATGGGGGTTTAATTTCATTTTGTTACATATGGACTTCCAATTTTCCCAGCACCATTTGTTGAAGAGGCTATCTTTTTTCCAATGTACATTTTTGGTGCCTTAAGATAACTGTAATTATGTGGGTTAGTCTCTGTGTCCTCTATTCTGTACCACTGGTCTATAAGTCTCTTCTGGTGACAATATCATGCTGTTTTTGTTACTATTGCTCTGTAGTATAGTTTAAGGTCTGGTACAGTGATGCCACCTGCTTTACTCTTCTTGATAAGGATTGCTTTAGCTATTCTGGGTCTCTTATTTTCCAAATGAATTTCATGACTGCCTTTTCTATTACTATGAGGAATGTCATTGAGATTTTGATTGTAATTGCATTATATCTGTATAGTGCTTTTGGTAGTATGGTCATTTTGACAATATTAACTCTGCCTATCCAAGAACAAGGCAGATCTTTCCATCTTCTAAGGTCTTCTTTAATTTCTTTCTTTAGTGTTCTGTAGTTTTCATTGTAGAGATATTTCACCTTTTTTGTTGTTGACTCCCAAGTTGTTTTTTTTTTTTTTTTGAGGTTGTTGTAAATGGGGTAGTTTTCCTCATTTCCCTTTCAGAGGATTTGTCACTGATATACAGAAATGATTTGTGGATGTTGATTTTGTATCCCGCTACTTTGCTGAATTCATTTACTAGTTCTAGAAGCTTTCTGGTGGAATTTTTGGGGTCTTCTAGGTATAGAATCATATCAAATTAGCAAATAGTGCTAATTTGAGTACTTCTTTACCTATCCTATCGATTTAATTTCTTTCATCTAATTGCTATGGCCAGTGTTTCAATAACTATATTAAATAGAAGTGGTGAAAGAGGGCATCCCTGTCTTGTTCCAGTTTTTAGAGGGAATGCTTTCAGTTTTTTCTCCATTTAGAATGATATTGGCCTGGGACTTAGCATAGATAGCTTTTATGATGTTGAGATATGTTCCTGTTATGCCTAGTTTTTCTAGTGTTTTGAACATGAAGGGGTGCTGTATTTTGTTGAGTGCTTTTTCTGCATCTATTGAGATGATCATATGGTTCTTTTCCTTAAGTCTATTGATGAGATGAATTACATTTATTAATTTCCGTATGTTGAACCAAACTTGCATTCCTGGAATGAACTCCACTTGATTGTGGTGTACTATCTTTTTGATATGTTTTTGTATTTGAATTGCCAGAATTTTATTGAGAATTTTTACATCTATGTTCATTAGAGATATTGATCTGAAGTTTTCTTTTTTTGATGTTTGGTTTCTTTGCCTGGTTTTGAAATCAGGGTTATATTGCCTTCATAGAATGAGTTTGGAAGTGCTCCCTCTTTTTCTATTCCTGAAATAAATTGAAGAGTATTGGTATTAGTTCTTCTTTAAAGTCTTGTAGAAATAGGCTGTTTATCCATCTGGTCCTGGGCTTTTCTTGGTTGGTAGGCTTCTGATGTTGTCTTCTGTTTCGTCACTTGAAATTAATCTGTTTAAATTGTGTATATCATCCTGTTTCAATTTGGGCAAATCATATGACTGTAGAAATTTGTTGATGTCTTCGATATTTTCTATTTTATTGGAATACAAGTTTTCAAAATAATTTCTAATTATCTTCTCTATTTCTATAGTGTCTGTTGTGATATTTCCTTTTTCATCACATATGTTAGTAATTTGAGTTTTCTCTCTCCTTCTCTTTATTAGCATGGCTAAGGGTCTGCCAATTTTATTTATTTTTTCAAAGAACAAACTTTTTGTTATGTCAATTTTTCTATTGTTTCTTTTATTGCATCGATTTCAGCTTTGATTTTAATTATTTTCTATCTTCTACTGCTTTTGGTGTAGATTTGTTCTTTTTCTAGGGCTTTTGAGATGTAATGTTAAATCTTTTATTTGTTGACGTTTTCTTTTTTTAAAAGGAATGAACTTCATGCAATGAATTGTCCTCTTAGAACTGCTTTCATAGTGTTCCAAAGATTTCAATATGTTGTATCTGTGTTCTTATTCACCTCTAAATTTTTAAAATCTCCTCCTTGATGTCTTCTGCAACCCATTGTTCATTCAGTAGCATATTATTTAGTCTCCAGGTGTTGGAGTAGCTTTTATTTCTTATTTTATCATTGATTTCTAATTTCATTCCATGATCTTATAGAATGCAGGTAGTATCTCTACTTTTTTATATTTGCTAAGAGTTGCTTTGTGGCATAGTTTATGGTCTATTTTAGAGAAGGATCCATGTGCTGCTGAGAAGAAAGTATATATGCTCCTTGAAGGATGAAATGTTCTATATATGTCAGTTAAGTCTAAGTTATTGATTGTATTAATGAGTTCTATAGTTTCTTTGTTCAGCTTTTGTTTGGAAGATCTATCCAGTGGCGAATGAGATGTGTTAAAGTCACCCAGAATTATTGTGTTGTGGTCTATTTGAGTCTTGAACTTGAAAAGAGTTTGTTTGATGAACATAGATGCTCCATAGTTTGGGGTATATATATATTTATAATTGTTAAGTCTTGTTGGTTCCCTTGAACAGTATGTAGTGTCATTCTTTATCCCTTTTGATTAACTTTAGCTTGAAGTCTACTTTATTTGATATGAGGATGGAAACCCCTGCTTGCTTCTGCAGTCCATGTGAGTGGTATGATTTTTCCCAACCTTTTACCTTCAGTCTGTGGATGTCTTTTCTTATGAGATGAGTCTCTTGGAGGCAGCATATTGTTGTTGTTGTTATTGTTGTTGTTTTAATTATTCAATGTGCTAGTCTATGTCTTTTGATTGGTGAGGCCATTAACATTCATAGTTATTATTGAGACATGTTTTGTTTTGCCAACCATTTTTGTTTATTTTTGGTATTTAACTTGAATTGTTTTTTTTCTCCTCTGATTAGTTTTCTGTTTAGTGTAATACCTCTCTTTGCTGATTTTCATCATTGTTTTTTATTTTTTTTCTTTGTGGAATATTTTGCCAACAATGTTCTATAGTGCAGACTTGCTAGTTGTAAATTCTTCTAACTTTTATTTATCCTGGAAGGTTTTTATTTCATTATCAAATCTAAAGCTTAATTTTGCTGGATATGATTCTTGGTTGGCATCCATTTTCTTTCAGAGCTTGGTATATGTTGTTCCATGATCTCCCAACTTTGAGGGTCTGGGTGGAAAAATCTGCTGAGATATGAATTTGTCTCCCTCTATATGTGATCTGATTCTTCTCTCAAGTGGCTTTTAAGATTCTATCCTTATTCTATATACTAGGCATTTTCATTATAATGTGCCTTGGTGTAGATCTATTGTAATTTTGTACATTTGGTTTTCTATAAGCCCCTTGTAGTTGATTTTCCAACTCATCTTTATGCTTGGGAAATTTTCTGATATTATCTCATTGAAGAGATTGTGTATTCATTTGGTTTGAAACTCTGTGCATTCCTCTATCCCAATAACTCTTATATTTGGGCTTTTGATGCTGTTCCATAATTATTGGATGTTGTGTTCATGGTTTCTTACTATCTTCATTGTGTAGTCAACTTTATTTTCCAGATTGTATACTTTGTCTTCATCATCTGACATTCTTTCTTCTAAGTGATCTAGTCTGTTGATTATGCTTTCTATTGATTTTTTTTAATTTGGTTTATTGTTTCCTTAATTTCAAGGATTTCTGATTGGTTTTTTTTTCAGAGTCTCTCTTTTTAAATTTTTTAAAATATTTATTTATTTATGTATCTTTAGTTTTAGGTGGATACATTAGTTTGTTTTTATATGGTGCCAAGAATCGAGCCCAGTACCTCATGCATGCTAGGCGAACACTCTACCACTAAGCCACCACCCCAGCCCCTCTCTTTCTTGAAATAATCTTTTGCTACCTGTATTTACTCTCTCTTCTCTTTGTTGGAGTGATCAATTTTTGCCTGTATTTGCTCATTTAGGTCATTCTTTAATTCCCAGATCATTTTAATTATGAACCTTCTGAACTCCTCCTCTGACATTTCATCAACTTCACTGTCCATGGGTTCTGTTATTTTTATAGTGCCCTGGTTGGTTTGAGGCACTTTCCTCCCTTGTTTTTTCATGTTGTCTGTGTGTCTTCCTTTCTTGAAGTGTGGATCTGAGATATTACAGTTTCTACCTTATATTCTTATAGTACTGTGTAGATTGTCTGTACCTCACTTGATGTTGGGCTTCCAGACCCTGCTGGTGTCCCTCAAAGTCTGCTACTGCAACTAAAGGTGGTGGCGACAATAGCTGAGGTAACTCGAGATGATAGTGGAGGTGCCCCAAGATGGATGCAATGTCTTACAGAGATGGGGCTGAAAGGGTGGGCCTTACATTCCCTTTGGGTTGCCTTCTCTGAGATGCAGCTGCTTCTAGGCCCTGTCATCAAAAAGTTAGGGGCTAATGTGTGGGGAAGGCTAAGGCGATGTCTGCAGTGTCCCAAGAAGGAAGTGGGTTAGGCTTGGGCTGGGGGTGGTGAACTCAGACATACTGTGGACCTTGGTCTTGCTGTATGTCAGTGTGGGTGGATCTGGGCCAGGCCTGAGCTCCCGGGGTGGTCTGCTGGTCAGAAGATATGGTCCTGTGTCAGAGCCTGAGCTCCTGCAGGTGTCCACTGGTGGCGGGATGGACCTAGGCTTTCTGTGAGCCTGGGTCTTATGCAGGTTGGTAGAATATGTAACTCTTAAGGGAAGAATGGTGTCAGGTGGGGGTCCTCCAGTGGTCACTGGCTTGGCAGACTAGACGCCAACATTTGCATTGGAGAAGAAGATTCAGACTGTACAAGAACTCTGGGCAGATTTAAGATATGGAGGCCCCAGGAACATTTGAAAGTGAGGCTGAAAATAGGAGTATGGGTTGAATATGTGTATAACAAAATGTCATAGCCCAGATTCTGGCTGCCACCCATGCAGTGGAACATCCCTCCCCCACTGATGAAGCTTGGTTTACAAACTTGTTCTGGGAACTATCGTTATAAGCAATTTCCCTTCTTCAGACACCCATTTTATTTTCCAATAAGTCAGAGACTTCTGAAAAACGAAATGTCTGCTTGCATTCAGAGAAGCCCCGCTATGCTTTCTCATGTTAGTTCATTTCTTGATTTAAAGAAGTTTGAAATCCAGACCAATTTCTGCAGAAAGTGGATGATTGGAAGGCAGTCAGGAGATGACAGGAACTAATGTCTGGGTCCTGCTGAGGCCTTAACATCCTGTTTAAGGAGACATTTGCTTGGAAGACTACCAGCCTAGATGCCAGGCTAAACCCCTGGTGATGTGGCAGCATCTGAAATGTGATTCCATGCGTGGCTCATGCTACATTCCAAAAAACTACAGTGATGAAGTTGCCTCACTTATTTTGCTACCTTGGAGTCTCACAGCCAAGATCTTTGCAGCTGCATAAGGATCCTGTGCAGCATTGATAATGTGAACACACATATATAAATAGCTTTCTATTGATTTGTTTTAGAAATGATTTTTTTGGGTAGCAATAGATCATAAACAACTTAATTACTTAACCATAACAGAATATTTCCAAGATTTTAGAGAATAATATTGTTGGAAAAAATTTCCCTCTTGATTTTCCCAATATTTTCTAGCTATACTTTCACACATATATGCAGGCATTCCTGGGATCCTTCTGGGAATGATTCCAGGAAACTCCTGCTGACATCAAAATTTGCAGATATTCAAGACCCTTATATAAAATGGCATAGTATTTGCCTATAACCTATGCATATCCTTCTGTATATTTTAAATCATTTTCAGATTACTTGTAATACCTAATATAAAGCAAATGCTGTGTGATAGTTGTAGTGTACTGTTTAGTGAATAGTGACAAGAAAAAAGCCTGTATACGTACATGCAACCCTCATAGTCTAACTATGTTTTGACCTGCAGTAGATTGAATCTGAGGATCCGGAAACCATGGATAGGGAGGGCTGATGGCATATGCAAGCCTGGAATCTACCCACACGTTCTCAGAGTGTGTTAGAGGAACCTCAAGGTCTTTTGAAATGAATCCAATGCCAGGATTCCATTCCCAGATTCCAGTTCAATTGTTTTGGTGCAGAGCCCTGCTCCTGATAGTTTTTAAAGCTTCTCACATGGTTAAACCTGCAGCCAGGCTTAAGGATTGTTGCACTCAAGAAAAGATCCGTAAAGATTTTGATTTCTTTTTCTAATAAGTGAATGGCAGAAAATACACCTGTGATTGCAGGAAACCCAACCCTGGGAGTTTCTAGTTTCTAATGATGGATACTGATGACATCTCTTCCTTCATTTTCCCCAATGTCAGGGACTTGAGGCTTGAGACAGGAGGGCATGCAGATCTGCGGGTCATTGCTTTTGGCTCAGAGTGTGAAAATGTCTGGCTCAGAAGAAATGGCCTCTAAGCTGTAATACTCAGAACAAAGCTGAGTTCTAAGGACATTTTCTTTCATTAACAGTGAGTTTGGAGACCCACAAGAGGATGTCAGGGCAGCTTCCCTCTCTACCCTGCCTCTTGTGTAATGTCAGGAACTGCGCATGGGAGAACTAATCAGTGATGAGAATAGCCTCAGGAAATAATAATCTTTGTTCTTGAGATTTGCAGAACAGAAATGCATTTCATGACTAAGCAATTAAGTTCACACATGCATCATGGCCACCCACTGTGAGAAACTTCCCCACCAGTCTGGGAACACCCATTCACCACCTATATATCCCACTCCTAAATCAGCTTACCAGCAAGATGAATTTTGGACAAGAGTTCATCTTCTTGTTGAGCTGACTTTTTGAATAAAGTCACTTCCTTGCCTCAGTTCTTTTGCTCTCTACCTAATTGGATTATTGTACAACAAGCAACTAGACTTGGGTCCAGTAATAGGAGAAGGAGACGTGGCCCAAGAGGATGAGGACATTCTCAAAAAATGTGTTGTTTGTTTATTTATCTAACTTTGCAGTGGGAAGTGGTCTCAATGAAGGAAAAGGAAGATGCACATAGAAGATGCAGCAGGGTTTGCAGTGGGATATGAGCTCAGATCATATAGAATAGAGAACAAGGAGGGGACATATTAGAGACCTCACAGGAGAGTTCTTAGAAAGCCCAGCTCACTGAGGCGTCCAGAAAAAAAGCTAGGATAAATAAAAGGGCAGCACACACACACACACACACACACACACACACACACACACACAATATCTTTATTTTTATTTATTTATTTTTATGTGGTGCTGAGGATCGAACCCAAGGCCTCACATATGTGAGGCAAGCACTCTACCAATGAGCTACAACCCCAGCCCAGAAGGGCAGTTTTAATTCTGTCCAGAATAAAAGGTTCAAGGACAGAAATGTGAGCTGTCTTCTTGGAGCCACCAACATAATGTTGATGGAAAAAAAGAAAGTGAAACTTCCCAGCTTTTATTTCTTTTTCCTATGCCAAGAGAATGATCATTGTATTTAGAGGACAGTATTTGCCTATAACCTATGCACATCCTCCCATGTACTTCAAATAATTTCCAGCTTATTTGTAATACCTAATACAAAGCAAATACTATGTCATAGTTCTACTGTACTCTTTAGGGAATAATGAAAAGAAAATAAAAGTCTGTATATGTACAGTACAGCTGCAACCCTCTTAGCCTAACTACATGTTAATCTAGCGTTGGTTGAATCTGAGGATCTGGAACCTGTGGATATGGAGGGCTAACTGTATGGGCCATGAATTTTGGTAAGTTAGAATGAGCTGAAATCCAAGATAGAAAACTTAATTTTAAAAAGATTTGCAAAAACAGAAAAATTCTAAAAACAACAACAAAAAAGTAATTAAAATGAGAATAAATGAATTAGTAACATTTTAACAGGAAAAAGACAAATGATACAAAATGATGTTGGAGAAAGTGGCTAGCCATTTTGGAGGGGAAAAAAGTTGAATTCTAACTTCTTAAATCAAAATACAATTGAGAGAGATTTTAAAATCCCAGGAAAAACAAACAAGTTTATACATGATCTAGGAATGGAAAAGTTGTCTGAATCTATATATCTATCTACACACATGCATATACATGTCCACACATAACACACACACACACACACACACATACACACACACACACATACAGAACATACGATGGGGTTGGGGTGTAGCTCAGTGGTAGATTGCTTGCCTAGCATGTGTAAAGCCCTGTGTTCCATCCCCAGCACACTCCCCCCCACACACACCCCTTAAAAAGTTTAGAACACACATCAACTTAACAGTATTTATTTTTGGGGTGAAAAAATTGGAAGACAATAAAATGAAAAGTTTCTTTCCTCTTTCTCTGCACATCTGTTATACATGTGTGTGTTAGATTTTAATTGATTTTTTTCAGAGATGATTTATAGAATACAAATACTTTTTTAAGAATCAAGATAAAAAGAACAAATAAAAAATTTTAAAAGTGCAAAAAAGTGTCAAGATTAATGCGAGTTTAAAGGAAAGCACAGTCTTGTTCTAAGTAACTTCAAGTTTTTTGGCTCAGACAAATTTTACACAGGGTCTTGAAGAAAAAATGAGATGGGACTAACCCACAACCAAGGATAGGAAAACTTTATTGAGCAGGCACTATTTGGAATGTTAAAATAGTGATTGATGAGAGCATCGCCTATTCAGTGTCTCACTGGCCATAGGAAAGAGGAGCCTGGTGTATCTGTGCTCTGCCACTTATCACCTTTGAGACATTGGACAAGTTGCCTAACCTCCCTGAGCCTCAGCCTCCTCATCTCAGCACCATGGGATTGCATAAATAATTAAATGAAGTGGGTTAAAAATGCATGCAAACTTTAAGGGGCACTGCAGAGGTAGAATGATTTTTCTTTTCACAAGGTTATTGGATTGATTCACCAGGAACTGTGGTAGATAAGTACATCCAGACCTCAGCGAAACCTTTAACATCATCTTTCATTATGTCCCTGAGGAAAGGTTGGAAAATGAGCTGGATGGTGGAATAGTTAACTGGGTGAGGGATTTGCTGAATGATTGTCTGGGTGCTGAACTAGGGATTGGTGGAAAATTCCTATTGGCTTGCTATAGGATTCTAGGCTAAGCTCTGTCTTCTACAATGTTTTCATTCTTATCAAATTTGCAAATGACATGAAGTTAAAGATAGAAAACTTGTCAGAGACAGAACAGAATCTAAAACATCCTGTCAGGCTAAAACAAAGATAAATTTTCAAGATAAAATGTCACTGGAATGATTGTGACTTATATAAAAATAAAAATTTCTAAGATCTTTAAAAATTATAATTCCCAGAGTTAACAAGAGCTTAGGAAAACAAGTGACTTTACATACTTTTAGTAAGAATATAGGTGCATTTCCGAAGGGAATAAATGAAAGTATCATAGGCCTTAAACATGAACATATTCTTGCCGGGTACAGTAGTGCATGCCTATGATTCCAGCAACTCAAGTGGCTGAGGCAGGAGGATCACAAGATCAGGGCCAGCCTCAGCAACTTTAGTAAGAAACAACTCAGTGAGATCCTGTCTCAAAAACTAAAAAATGGGTGGGGATATAGCTCAGTGGTAAAGCATTTTCTGGGCTCAAGCCCAAGTATCTCTCTCTCTCACACACACACACAAATGATTCTCAACTAGGGGTAATTTTGTCACCCAAAGGACATTTGACACAATCTGGAGACATCTTTAGGTTGTCAAAACCCACAGCAGAGCAGGGAGGTGCTATCGGTACCCAGAGATGTTGCTAAACATCCTGTAATGTAGAGGAAAGTCCCCAACAAGGAAGAACTATCTGACCCAAAGTGTAAATCGTACCTGGGTTAGGAAACTCTGCTGTACAGTCTTTAAAAATTATGTTGAAGAAGAATATCCAATGATGTAGAAAAATGCTCAAAGTATTTTGTAAGTTTTTTTAAAGGCTTTTCATTTGTATGTATGAAAAAAATATTCAATAGTTATTGATGAGTAGCAGGGCTATGTGTGATTTAAACTTTCCTCAGCATGCTTCTCTGTACTTTCCAAGGTTTCTTATAATACACGTATTACCTTGAAAATCAGTGAAGAACAATATTCCATGGAAATGAACTATCAAGGATTGGCCTTTTCCTGCAAACAGTTTTGATGGATTTTGTTGACAGTGAGCCTAGAGTTTTGGATGAGATAAACTGAGATATAAGGTCTGGATAAGGGGTTCCTTGTGCTCTTCCATCTGATCAGGAATGAAGGAATTGAATAATTACCCCACCCTCCCTGGATGGCCAGGGAGCAGCAACTAGATCCCTGCCAGGTGGGGGCAGATCTTGCTCCCTCTGCTGGTCAATGCTTCACTTGGTGCCGTGGGGCTGAGGGGTACTTGTCTTGTTCCAGGGAATTGTTACCGTCTGCTATTCCTTCTCTAGTCCTTGCCGGGACCCTTTGTCTTCCTGACAGGGCACCACCTCATTCCACCTTGGTCTGTGAATCCTTGAATTGGGCCTGTGATGTCTCTGGGCGACAACCTCTAGCAAACTACTCAAGCCAGACTCTCTGCCAACTTGGGCATCCTTCTGTGGGGTTCCCAAGGAATCCTTGGTGTTGGCCACATAGAAGCAAGGACACCTAGAGAGTCAAAATCAGGTCCATCCTCTGGTAAGATGAGTGGTTAAGTTACTTACTCATTTATGGCATACTCTTTTTTTTTTTCCATGTGTAATTTTTTTTTTTTTGCGGGGGAGGCCTGGGGCACTATTTATTTATTTATTTAAAAAAATTTGGGGGTGGGGTGGGGATGTGGCTCAAGTGGTAGTGCACTCGCCTGGCATGTGTGAGGCACTGGGTTCAGTCCTCAGGACCACATAGAACTTTAAAAAAAAGATATTGTGTTCACCTAAAAAAACCTCTAAAAATTAAATATTTTTGAAAAATTTTTTGTAGTTGTAGATGGGCAGAATGCCTTTATTTTATTTGTTTATTTTTATGTGGTGCCAAGGATCGAACCCAGTGCCTCACGAATGCTAGGCAAGCACTCTACCACTGAGCTTGGAGGGGTGAGTCTACTTTTTATTTTGGTGTAATTTCAAATTTATGAAAAGTTGCACATGCTCTGCTCAGATTCACTGGTTGTTTACATTTTGTCTCTTTATTTCTCTGTGTTAGCATGTATGTGTGTATGTAGATAAGTACAAAATGCATATATATATATATATACACACCTATACGTGTGTGTATGTAGACCCCAAATGACATGATTACAGAGACAGGAAATAGGTTAGTGGTTGCCATGGTGTGGGGAGGGGATGGTGAGTTTGACTGTAAAGAGGTGGCATAAGAGAGACCTTTGGTGATGGAAAAGTTCTGTACCTTGATTACAGTGATTGAATGGAAATCTACACTTGATAATTGGCACAACAAAAATGATCTTACAAGTGTTAAAGTAGGGACTCACACTTCTTGATTTCAAAACTTTCAAAACTGTGGTAATAAAATTGGGTGGTACTGGTATAAAGATAAGACATATGGAACAATGGAATAGAATAAGAAAGCCCAAAAATAACCCCCTACATATACAATCAAGGGGCTTTTGATGAGGGAGACAAGACCATCCAATGAGAAAAGACAGAATTTTCAAAAATGATCCTGGGAAAACTCTATATCCACATGCATAATAATGAATTCAACCTTTACCTTACTTTATATACAGAAATTAAATCAAAATGGATCAAAAACCTAAACTTAAGAACTAAAACTATAAAACTCTTAGATGAAAACACAGGCGAGAAGCTTTAGGACGTTAAGTTTACAATGATTCCTTGGATATAATACCAAAAACATTAGCAATAAAAGAAGAATACAGTAGGCTTTATCAAAATTGAAAACTTTTAGCATTAAAGGACGGTATCAAGGGGTTGAAAAGGCAACCTACAGATTGGGAGGAAGTGTTTACAAATCACATATTAAATAAAAGATTAACACCTAAAATACACAAAGAACTCCTACAAGGAAACAAAAAAAACATCCAATTAAAAACGGGCAAAAGACTTGAATAGACATTTTATTTCTCCAAATAAGATATATAAGTGGCCATAAGCCCATAAAAAGACGCTGAACATCACTTGTCATTAAGGATGTGCGAATCAAGACAGCAGTGAGGTGCCAGGGCACCCTGATTGGGATGGCTATAATTATATACCAAACCAAACCAAACCAGAAAATAACTGTTGGTGAGAATGTAGGGCTATTGGAACCTTTGTGCTCTGCTGGTGGGAATGCAGAATGTACAGCTGCTGTGGAAAACACTGTCTATGGTGGTTCCTCAAAAATTCAGCAGAATTGCTATGATCCAGTAATTCCACTTTCAAAACAATTGAAAGCAGGATATCAAAGATGTATTTGTATACCTAAGTTCATAGCAGCATTATTCACAATAACCAAACGGTGAAAAATAAACCCAATGTCCACTGGAGGATAAATGGGTGAACAAAATGTGATATTCAACAGAATGTGATATTACTCAGCCTTAAAAAGGAACAAAATTCTAACACATACTACAATGTGGATGATCCTTGCAAACACTGTGTTATGTGAAATAAGCCAGAAACAAAAGAATAAATATTGTAATGATTTTGCTTAGGTGAGTTTCCTAGAATGGAATACTTTGTATAAGCAGAAAGTAGAATGGTGGTTACCAAGGGCTGGGATGAGGGGACAGTAGGAGTTATTGTTTAGTGGGTATAGGGTTTCCGTTTGGGTTGATGGACAAGTTCTGGTGATGATGGTTGAACAATGGGAATATACCTTGTGTCACTGAATCGTAGACTTAAAAATTGTTAAAATGGTAAATTTTACATTATATGTATTTTATAATAAAAAAGGGCATAGATACACTCATGCTTGGTTGCAGTCACCACATTTTAAGTATCTGCTGGCTAATGACTGCTGTTATGAGCAACACAGTGTGAAAATTTAAAGGATTTGGGGAATGGCATATATTTGTTGGGCCATAAGGGTAATCCGGTTTTCACACATAGCTTAAGGACTATCATTAATATCAATTAATATCATAATATCAATAAGGATTTCCTTATTCAAATCTTAACAAATCAAATAATGGTTAACAGAGCACACATGTCCACAACTTTGGGCACGTGTTATGACCAGTGATGCCAGTCATTCTCAAACCAGGAGCTGCCAGACAGCAGGGCTGACCCTATTCCATTCTGTGCCATCTGGCACATCAGGCAGCTCCTCTGAACCACAGGCTCCACATCCTCAGAGCCCTTGGAGAGCGCAGTGCCTTTCAGCTGAGATCCCACATCTTCTTAGGCAAAGTGGAGCTGACCAGTTTCTGAACCCAGAAGCATCCCCTTCCATGCCTGTCAGAGAGCAGTTTCTGGAAGCCAAATACCTCCAGAAAGGGAAGGGCCCTCTGAAAGGTCCAATTAGGGAGTGACGGGGAATCTGGGGGCTACAGGTGAGGGGTTGCAGAGTCAAGTTGGCACTTGAAGGCAGACAGCCGGGACCTGAAAGAAAAGCAGTAACAGAAAGAGAGAAATAGAGGCCAAGATGAAACCAAACCCACCAGAATGGAGACAGAGATAATTCTCCCCTAAGGCACGTGCTTCCCACAGAGAATCAGCCTACACTTGCAGGGTCCAGGGGACAGACAGGGGTGATGACAGGTTCTCGAGGGGGAGTTGGGGAGAGGCTCTGCACTGAAAATCAATGAATCCCAAAGAAGTCAAGCATGGTGACTGGGAACAGAATTAGTCCAGATGTTATGATGTTGGTTCAATCTGCACACAGCTCTGGCCACAGGGCCTGGTGTGTGTGTGTGTGTGTGTGTGTGTGTGTGTGTGTGTGTGTTGGGGTGTATTAGGTGGTGGTGAGGGAAGGAGCACTGTCTGCAGTAGCAGCTGCCTAGAGCTGGGATGAACTTGCTCAGGTCATGCCCCATGTCAAGGCAAACATGACACTTGGATGAAGACCCTATAGTGAACAAATCGAGTGATGGGGTGTGAAGAGGAGGCCATTTTGTGGTGTTTTCGGGTCCTCACACAGAAACTTGGTCTTAAAGATGCAGAATGAACAGAAAGCCTTGCACCTTGATGGTGGGCACCACGGATCAGTCTTCAGTCAGGAAGTGACCTTTGTTAGGTGATTTTCATGGTGCTGTAAAAAAATGATGACAACAAAAATCCATTTTTTCTTTTTTTATTTAACACATAAGCAAACATCTTCCTCTAATTAAGGAAACTCATGTCCACATTCATGCTCTCAAGAGGGATTTGCAGGAATGGGTCTATAGCTCCTTGTGTCAAGATTAAATGACCCCTAGTTTGACATTATGTATGTTCTCAGTAGGAATGTGTTTAAATGTATGCTGCTTTTTTACTTTTATTTTTTTGGTACCAGGGATTGAAGCCAGATGCATTTAACCACTGAGCCACATCCTTAGCCCTTTTTATTTTTCTGAGACAGGGTCTTACTAAGTTGCTTAGGGCCTCACTTAAGTTGCTGAGGCTGGTTTTGAACTTGTGATCCTCCTGCCTCAGCCTCCCAATTCGCCTGTTGGGATTACAAGCATGCGCCACGGCCATGGCCCTTCTTTCTTTTATAACCATTTACCCTGGGGGATGTTCAGGAGCCACTACCAAAGAAGTGAGTGCTTAGAGGAAAAGAAAGGCTGCCCTCGATGTCACTGTATGAAGCTGAACATAGTGGCCCCACAGCCAACACAGACATGAGGAACTGAGGCTCTGGCCTTTACTGAGCAGGAAGGACTAAGGCTAGGGGCAAGGTGCCAGGCTAGGAAAGGAGGGCTGTTTCTGAAGGTCAGCTCTCCAACAAGGCCACCAAACACTGTATGTAGTAGCAGCTGCCCAGAGCTGGGATGAACTCGCTCAGTTCAGCTCTCTCTGAACTACTGAGGAATCCAAGTCTAGGGCCACCAAAACCAAAGTCAAAATAACCCGTGTGAGAAACTGTCCTACTAACCATGGAGAAATGGCACTGAGGGGCAAACAGTGTCACAGGGGCTAGGGGCTCTGGCTGCAGCACCATGGGGCACAGAGCTGGATGTGTCACACATGGCTGCAGAACATGAGAGGACTAGAGGGACAGATAGGTCAGGAAAGAGACACCCACAGGCAGGAGGCAGTGAGGTGTGGTAGAGGAAGACGTGGTGTGGGGGTCTGCAGCTGTGATGCGGGGTGGGCGTCGGCTCACAGGCCACACATCTGCCCGTGGAGAATTTGCCTTCCCTTTTAGCCAGGGGGCACAGCCATCAGCCATCAAGAAGGTCCCCACACCATGCCATATGCCACTGCATGCACCTCTGAATGGTAACTTAATATTGTTTGGCAGAAGAGCAGGGAGGGAAAGGAGACGGACGACGGAAATAGTTGGAGAAAGATATATGTAAATAAGTCCCCAGAAAAGTTGCCCAAACTGAAACCACAATGATCCAGAAGCAGCTAAGGCTGTTTCTGAATACTTCAGCACCTCAGCCCCTGGTCACCATCATGTGTTAACTTCATCAACTAGCCTCTTCCCAGCAGGGTATTTGGTGGTCCACGTCCTGTTCCACTGTCAAATGACGGACAGGCGCCAGTGCCTCATATCTCCAGGAACCCCCTCCCTGCAGACAGGACACTGGAGAGGGACTCTCCCTCCCCAGGAGGAAAGCAGAACGTGAGTCTCCATCTCCATGTGAGCCTGTTAGTAAGGGCTCTGTGAAAATAAACCACACCATCAAATAAATGGTTGATTTTATTTCAAAATTGTACAAAAGGCCATAAGTGGCTATAAAAAACTTTGTCTTTAGAACACTTCGAAATTCAGAAAGAACGACAAAACGGGTATCATTCACAGTGTAGTGGAAAAGCTTCCTCTGAGGCAGAAATCACAACTCCTCCTTCTTTTTCCCTAGTTTTTCGAGGTCTCCCTCCCGGAGGCTTCGAATGTAATTGGTAAATCCCAATTCCTGTCGGGAAGGGAAGGAGAAGAGAGAGAAAAGGACTTAAAACCCTGTGCCAAAGTGCATGTTCCCTTCCCTCCCCTATTGTTCCACTAGCTCACAGAGGGGTGGGCAGGATAGACAGAGAGGCTCTGCTTGACATCTGAGGCCAGCCCCAAGAAGCAAGCAAGGAATCCTCTCAGCTGGGGACTGGGGGGCAGGATCTGGGACAACCCCTTGGATCTCTTCCAGCAATGTGAAGCTCTGTCTTGTCCCAGGGCCTGCATCTTGTCAGTGCCGGGCCTAACAGCTGTGATGTTCCTGGGAAGCTGTGCTTTGCTGCCTTCTTAGTGGCTGATTCAGCAGCAGAGTTCTGGGCAGAAGCCTGCCCCAACTCACCGTGCGATCGCTGTCATACTTTTCTGCAAACTTCCCATAGTGGTAGTAGTGGAAAGTGGGGTAGGCCTTCACGGCCTCCTGCTGACATAGGTCCTGGTTCTTGTCTTTGACGCAGTCCACAGCAGCACAGGCAATCTAGGGGGTGAAGTAATGATGGTCAGCATGCGGCGTGCTGGACAGAGATGAAGAGCAAGAGCTTGGAAGTCATTTCCCAAGTGCAAATCTTGGGTTGCTTGAACATTAAGACTTAGAAAGCCCGGTGTTATGGCGCACACTTATAATCTCAACCATCAAAGAGGCTGAGGCAGGAGGATCCAAGTTTGAGTCCAGCCTCAGCAACTCGGCAAGACTGTGTCATGAAGGTACAGGAAAGACTCATAGAGTACAAGAAGATTGAGAGGGAGGGAGGAGGGATGGGAAAGCAGAGGAAAGGTGGAATGAATTTAACAAAATCATGTTATGTGCATATACAAATATGCCTATCTGTGTGTATGGAAAGCACCAACCAAGGAAGGATAATGGATGAGCAAGGGAAAGATCAGTGGAATGGATGGGAGGATAGGGCAGGGTGGGGGCAAGAACGGTGACTGATATGAAGTGGCTCAGATTGCATGAATGTATAATTCTGTTGGAATGAACTTTAGGTACTATGTATAACTTTCATGTGTTTTTTAAAAAAAAGAGAAAGAAAGAAAGGCTAAGGCTGTAGCTGGGTGGTACAGCACCCCTGTGCTCTATTCCAAGTAGTGGGGGGGAAAGAGACTTAGAGAAAATGACCTAGTCTTAGGGCCTCAGTTTCCTCAGTTGTAAAATGGGGTAATAAAACCTAGGTTATCGGGATATCAGAAGACTAAGTAAGAGAGTTCAAAGGAGGTCGACGTGCACGGGAACTGGCCCAGCACAATGGTGAGTGTCAGCTGCCACGGCAATCACTCCTCCAGACCCATACCCAGGCTGTCCCCAGAGGCTGAGCACCTGGAGAGGGAGTTGGATGAACACACAATCCCAACAGGGTGTGACTCTGAGCTATGATATGCAGGTGGCCCAGGTGCCAGTGGACCAAAGGCACTCTGTACCATTCACCATGAGAGCCAAGGCTGAAAGATGGAGGGGGAGAAAGCCAGGGGGCCATATTCCAGAAGCTGGGAAGGAGTTTAGGGTGACTAAGGCAATCGAGTCTTTATTCAGAAAGCGGCTCTACAACTGGCCACTGACTTCTTCTTGCCTATCTAACAAACTCCACACACTGATAGCTTTCTCTCTTTTTTTTTTTGTTGGTCTTTCAAAATAAGAGAGTATAAAGCAGAAATGGAGGATTTTTTTTTTCTGATGAAGGGAACAAATGAGAAAAGAAAGAAAAAGGGCCAATTAATGATAATACGCAATACAGAAGTATTGTGGGAAAGGCAAATTCAATGAGGACAAAAGGAGGGGTCCTCTAACCAACCCACTTGTCTTAAAGCCCTGTTATGTGCCAAGACTGTTCAAGGGGTTATGGTTTGGATATGAGGTGTCCCCCAAAGTTCTGGTGTTAATATTCAGAGGTGAAACCCTCTGCTTCACTGGTAGCCATAAATGACCAATATTCCTCTACCACACCCTTCTGCTATGACGTTCTACCTTACCTTGGGCTTAGAATAATGGAATTGCCCACCTATGAACTGAAACAATTGAAACCATGAACCCCAGATAAACTTTTCCTTCTCTAGGGTTGTTCTTTTTGGGTAGTTTGGTCATAGCAATGCAAAGAAACAGGTACAAGGGTGACCTTAACAAAGGCCAGTCATTAAGCATCTGCCACATAACAAATGAGATCATTCTGGAGCCCAGAGAATACTCTGAAGACGTCTGTGATTCAGTGAGTCTACTTGCTGACTAACCATGATTCATAGTTGCTTTGGCTGCTGATTACTCACATAAGGATGCCCCCAACCTTTTAGGTAGGAGAGCTCTGCAGGCCACCAATGGCCACGTCTTCTGGTCATTTACTTTTGTGCCCAGGTGAGCAGGCTTCTGTCAACTACAGGACTGACAGAGAGGAGAATGAGGTACGACCTTCCCCCTGGCCACCAGAAAGCCACACCTGCCTCCCTCACCTCACGTTTTCCTACTGCCTCTTCAGACACGGAACATCCCACGCAGTGAGACTTTTTAGAAGGGAGTTTGCAAACTCTCTGCACACAATCCATAGCTGGCTCTCAGTCCTAGTCTATTTGGCCCACATAGAATTTAAAAAGAAAATAAATTTGAATTAACTGCCAAAAGAAAAAGAAGCCAGAAGATTTAATATAAAAATGTGGCTTTCCAGCTTCTCTCTCTTTTTTTAAACTTTATTTTATTTATTTATATGTGGTGCCGAGGACTGAACCCAGGGCCTTGCATGTGCAAGGCGAGCGCTTTACCGCTGAGCCATAACCCCGGTCCCCCAGCTTCTCTTTAAGCATCAGAAGATTCAGTGGCACCTGCCCTGCCTTCCTACAGGCTGGGGTGGAGACACTGCTGTCTCCTCAGGCGATGCTTGTGCCCTTCACCAGAGTCAGCGTGGAGCCAGCTTCACTCAGGCTGGCCGCTGGCCCTGACAGCCTTCTAAGAACCCCGGCTCACCCTCTAAAGTGTTCTCTGAATTATTTAGAAAGGTGAAGCAGATGTTCTTTGGGTTGTCCAAATGCAGGTTTCATTTCTCAGGGCAGGTGTGTCCATGACTCTGCCTCCACACAGTCAGCAGCAAAGGGACCTCAGTGTCCATCCCTTGGCCACGCGTGGCAGGTCCTCTGCTAGGCTGTGAGAGTGTTTGATGAACATGGCCCCAGGCTGCTGCTCTCCCTGCATCCGCTTTAAATTATGAATTTAATTTGTATACATGCCCCGGAGCTGTTGGAAACATACTGTATGATTTTATAAATCTACTAAATTAAAAATGTGCACCTCTTCTGAATCCTTACACTTGCTGCCAGCCACGTACCCAGAACATAACTTCTAGTTGTAACAGGGAATCCACACTTGCTTTCTATAGAAGACAGACAGCTTACTCTTTGGGAAGAAGGCAGCAAATAAACCTCTTCTCCATGCTCCCTGGCTCACTAACCTAACGCCTGCTCCACTGGACGCATTCAGGATCTGGACAATCACCTAACACGGTGTACACCTGTGACTTTTGGGTTTGTTCTAGTCGTTGATGTGAATTCCTGGGTACAGTATCAAGTGTCTTGATAGGTCCCCTCAGCATAGCACATGCTGGGATATCCTTCTCAGTCCTAAGGAGCTGGATGTGAGGCCAATGAAAGATGGGGGTTAAGGACAAGTACTCTGAGTTTCTGAACCTTTGAGTGGCATGTCTCCTGGTGAGGTCTTCCATGGGACTGAGCCTCAGTTACCCACAGTTATCTACCTATTACACACCTGCTTTGGCTTCTTTCCTTTCACAGCTCTTCCTCCATCCCCTATGGGGCTTCCTGAGATCATCTCCCAAGTAAATTCCCTGCACACAAATGGGTCGCAGGTAGGGATCTACTTCTGGAGGCTCAAATTCCATGTGCCTGTGTATGCCATTCTGACTCTGCTCCTTTCCTACAGAGGAACCTCTTGGAGCTTCAATCTTCTCTATAAATTGAGGACTGTAATAATCCCTGGTCCATTAAGCTACTGTGAGGACTACATGACACACTGCTGTTAGTGGAAGAGCTGCACTCAGGTGCCAGCAGACATGCAACCGCTCCTTCATTTGGTCAATGTTTACAGGGATCTAAGGTGTCAAGGCTGTGGGGAATTCAAGGGCCACTGAGGTCCCTGCACTCGGGAGGCTTTCTTTACTCCTGATGGCCAGAGGGCCAACCTTATGATAAGAGGGCCCATGCCATGCAGCAAGATTACAGCAGTGACATTCACAGAGGGGGTGCCTGCTGCCTAGGGCCTCCTCCCGAGGTGACTTTCACACTCTTGCTAGCCCCATCCCACACCTGGGCTGGGTACACCTTTAAGTGTACTGAAAGGCAAGCCCCTCCTAACCGGCCCAGGCTCCTGCCCTGGCCCACCAGCTCCCACCATGGATCCTTGTCCTCTAAGCACCTTCAATAACACCATGCGTTCCAAGGCTAACAGTCTGCAGCCCTTTCTCCAACAGCGTGTCAACTGATAAAGTCCCCAAGTAAGCTCCTGGGAGCGGGTAGAGGCTCCCCAGCTAAAATATGAGCTGCCTCACACAGCTTTATTGATTCAGTAAAATAAATCTCTGCAGGAGCTAATATTGACTTTGGCTATGAAAATGGAAGTGAAGAACCAACTGCATATTGATTGGGGAAGGAACTGGGACTGGCTGCAGGGTAGGGGGGAAAAATACAATTCCAGCTAAGAAGAGGCAGCAAGCGGGTGGCAGGAAGGATGGGGACTTGGAGACCCAGTTCTGGCTGTCAGTAAACTTCCTGGATACCCTTAGGCAAGGGATACAGCTCCTCTCTGGACTTTGCTATCTCATGACTAAAAAGAGAGAGTGGACAGGTCAGTGGTTCCCAGATACCAGTTTTCCAAAATCACCAACTTCCAGAAGCATCCCCTAGAGCCTCCAATCTGACATTTGCAGGATGGCATCGCACAATCATACACCACGCCTGGAGCATGGAATGGGCACCATCACCTTAGCCCTCAGGCCAGATGCTGGCCCTGAGGGCTGCTGTTACTGCTGTAACTATGTGCAGCCTCCAGGAACCTCAGGTGGGCCAGCTGCTGTGATTGACGGTGATCCCTGGGTTGGAATACAGGAAGTTGGAAGGAGAGACAGAGGGAAGAGGACAGACAGAAGGGAAGAACCCAAGAAAAGGCCAGTAACATTACTGGCCCACCTGAAGACAGTCAAGCAAAGGTTTATCAGTGTCCAAGAGAAGGATGGCATGAAGGAAAATGGGGACCCTGTGCATCAGCAGAGGGGTAATGAGGAAGAGGGAGGCTGGCTCTCGGTTGCCCACTGTGGTTTTGGTAAACCCACCTATACTGACATGAGTCAGCCCACAGGACAGGCTGGTCCCAGATGATCCCAGCAGTGGTCCAGTGGGTAGAGAGGGTCATGTCAATATAGGGTTAGGATACCAGCCCAGGATCATTCATCAGTGATGCCTCAGGATCCCTTCCTGGATCTCCTGGAGGCTGTAGAGACCTAAGCAGCAAGTGGGGGCAGGGGGACTACCAACCCAGCCGTTCTTCTGTCTGCCCCAGAGCAGTGTTCAAGTAAGGGTGATGACAGCTAATGTGGGGTGACAGCTTCGTCAGTCATGGAGTGGGCAGCTGGGCTGGGCTGGACATCTCTGGAGCCCCCATGGTATGCACAGAGCCTGGGTGTCACAAGTGGGTGGGGATTGTGAAGTAGGCAGGGTATCGGATGCCCCTTCTTGCCATACCTCTGTCAATCCAGGACAAGCAGCAGGTCTTTATACTCCCTCTTGGTGGGATGAGGGATGCCTCATGGGCACAGCCAGGACTCATGGGGGGACAGTAGAACTCCCTGACTCCAGGGAAGAGCCTGAAGGTCTGAGTCTAAGTGGAAATCTGGTCCCTAGTTTGTTCCCACTCTCCATGTATGTGCCTGTCCCCAGCCTGTCTTTCTCTGGCTTTTTATCCCTGAAAGTTCTCAACACCCATCTCGGCCACTCTCTCCAGGACTGCATTTTTGCCTCCATGGGCCTGGAGAGCACTTGCAGGCCTGCCAGTCTTTGGCCTTTGATCAAACCTCTCTCTACCAGCCCTAGGACAGTAATCTACCTCTGCTTCACATGTGCCTCGCCCCACCTTGGTTGAACCCCATTCTGGCTGCTTGGTCTATATGCTGTTTGTGGCTCTGCTTAGTGTATCCTGGCCCTGACATCATTCTGTCCTGGCCCAGCCTAAAGATTCTGCCTGGGAAAATAAGGCAATAGCAATTTGGGGTATGAATGTGAGAGCATGGATTCCCCCACAACCTTGTGCTTCTGAGATCTGTTTGTTGTAAGGTTGCTGTGACCGAGTTCAAGGGCTAGGAAGTCTTTGGAATCATCTCTGCCAGCCCGCTCACTGGGAAGATGAGAAGGAAACTCAAGAACTTGGGTGGGGGGTTGGGGTGGGGTTCAGAGACATAGCCCATACCTAGCAAGTCCATGGGCTCTATCCCATCACCACAAAAAAGGAGGGAATGCAGAGACATGGGGGCTCATGGATCTTCCCTGAGTTCTGGGGACTTCTCTTGCCCTAAGGGCCACAAACTGCCCTCTCCCAGTGGCAGTCTGGTTGCTGGAATTGCCTGGGAGCTGTGCCTGGTACCTGCATCCTAATCCAATCTGCAGATCCAGCTTGTTAATTTTATGCTTCATCAGCTGGCGGCTGCAGGAGCCTCTCGCTCAGGAAGGATGAGGATCCACCGGCATGGCCTGGCTCTCCTCCATTTGACTTTTGTGGGGTTTTTTTTAATTTGTGTTTTTAATTATATAAGTGATGCATGACTACAACCCTACTGTAAAAAGGTTTGAACGTTAAAAAAATAGACAGATGACCCTTTGTACCACCCCTCCTCCAAGTCAGCGCTGTAACGCTTCAGTGTATCCCTTTTGGTGGATGCTGCAGCACAAATCCAGCCTGCTCTGTCCTGCCTTACGAAGGAAAATAAATATGTCCTGGTTCCCAAAGGAACTGGCAAAACTGCACCTATTTAGAAATAGGAACCTGGCTGGGTAGGGAAGAAGGTGTAGGAATCAGTGATAGGGCAAAGAACGAGACAGGACAAGAGATGAAGGGGGTATCCTTACCTTTCGGTCATCTTTGAAGGCATCAGCAGTGGCAGTAAAGTACGGGATGACCTTCTTACAGTGTGGGCACCCTGTGTGAGAGGGAACAGAGCGTCACACACTGAGACTGCAGAGCCAGGGCCACTTCCATGAGCCTCCAGAGAGGCTTTTCCAGGAGTCCCACGTCCTCCCACCCCACCGTCAGGGTCCATGTGTCAACCCTGCTACCTAAACCATCCCATGCTTGATCAGGGGGCTTTCCAGGAGTCCCTGATACAAGCATCCATGAGCTCCTGCCCCAGGACCTCCCATCTACCGTCCCCTCAATCCTTACTCTCCAGGATTCTTCCACAGAGGCTGCCCTCAGGACTAGGAAGAACCTGATCCAGGGAGCAGAGGGAGCTTTGGGTTCAGGAAGAAGCATGTGTGCTCAGGATTCCCGAGCCTGTTACATTCTTCTCTTGCCCCAGGATGACAGAAAAATATCTACACTTCATGACTATAAAGCGGCACTGGGAAAGACAGGGGACGGGGCAACCACTCTGAGCTCCCAAGGTTCATGATCCACTGCTAACTTCTAGACTCCTGGCAAGCCCCACCCTTTGCCCTATACCTTGACCTAGAAACCAGGACAGACTCGAGACAGGCTAGGATGGAAGACGAACTACAGGGGGTCGACAGTAGTCACCAAGCTCCCGGACACTTCCTGTCTCCAGGAAAAGGCCTGTCAAAATGGATGAGGGCCTTCGATATTCTGCTAGTGCGTGCCCTTCCCTGGTGATCTTGTCTCTTGGTCTGTGCATCATCCTGAGCCCTCCATCTGGGGTGCAGGGCAGGACCTTTTTGTGGCCATTTCTCCAGAAGCTTCAGGCTGCTTTGGCCTTCCCCTCAGTGTGAACAGATCAGAGCCCAAACCCACCTCCTCTCTTTCCATTCCCAAGATACTGATGAACAGAACTGCCAAGAGGACAGAATGGCTTTGACCCTGACTGTGGTAATTAATTCTGATCAAAACAGGTGTGAGAGGCCACATGCTCCAGGGGGAGACCTGGCTGTAGCCATAACTTCCTGCCAAACAGCCTGCACATCCCCCGCAAAAGAATGACGTGGTGGGGAACAGAAATAGCTTTGCTCTTCTGCTTTCTCCTTTTTAGAGTAAGATAATAATGACTGGCATTTCAAAGGGTTTTGTGAAACCAAATTAAGGCTAGGCTACAAATTTAATCTGAATTTAATCAGCACTTGAGCTGTGTTCTGAGGTGGGTGGGTGGGCCATATGGTCTGGCTGATGGAGTGGCCGGCTGGGCCAGAACAACATTGGGGGTGGTGGGGAGGGGGCTTAGAGGGATTTCCCCAACATCGGACACAGAAGGAGCAGAAGAGACCTGGGCTGGTTGTGAGTTATATCAGAACTAAATGAGAAAAAGTGCCTAGTGCAGCCTACATGGCAGATACCAGATGGATGACTTTTAATTGCCTAAAATGACAATTACAAGTAACACTTAACTAATTTGTCCTAAAAGACGGATAAAGAGCTCAAACGCATGAAGATGTCACACTCTAAAGGAGTGATATTATATAATTTTCTGAACATTTAAACAACACAAACTATTGGCTAACAATATCTATCAAACTTGCAGGCAGCTACAGGCCCCTGCGCATCCACTAACTGTATTAGGCTGGCTGAAAATCATCTACCCCATCCTCAAAATCTGGTTTCACTATTAATTTTCACTTTTTAACCTCTTTGCTTGTTGAAAGTGTAAATGTTAACTGTCAGATTAGTGCACATTTCTGTACCATCAATTTAAAATTCCTGGGCCTTAGATTAATGGCCTCAGTTGCATCTCATTTTCTCATTATCCAGAAGGAAGAGCATGGCCAGTTAGTAACAAGAGGTCTTTCTCAGAAAGCACACAGAGACATTTCCAAGAGGTGGCAGGTGGATCAGGCAGGCATGCTTTTTAAAAATTGGGGCTTTTAAAAAAAGGCACCCCACTTTGAGGAGCAGGAATAGCCTCCTCCAGAGTTGGGACAGAGGAGTCAAGAGTCAGAGTGGGGTGGAAAGTCCCACAGAGACTGGCCACACTGGCCTAAGAAGGGTTGTCCCCATGACTGGGCCAAACATGGTACAGGGCAATGACACAGCAGGAGGAGGAGGAGTGGGGTGACATGGGAGGCACAGGAATGTAGGAATGAAGTGAGGGTGTGAGGAGATGGGGAAGCAGGAATGGGGGGGGGGAATAAAGAGGTGGGGGTGAAGGGATGAGAGGGATGTAGGGAAGGCAGACGGGGGAGCAGGACGTGAGGGCCAGCTTTTGCTTCTGACTTTCATCAGGTGTTTGACTGCACTGCTTGACCTTTCTGCAATGCTGCAGTGTTTAAATTCTCTTTGTGTCTGCCCTGACCCTCCCTTCTGGGGACTGAGCCCAGGGCCTTAAACATGCCAGGCAAG
This sequence comes from Ictidomys tridecemlineatus, assembly GCF_052094955.1. Classification (NCBI taxonomy): domain Eukaryota; kingdom Metazoa; phylum Chordata; class Mammalia; order Rodentia; family Sciuridae; genus Ictidomys; species Ictidomys tridecemlineatus. Next base: position 145,296,033 of record NC_135479.1, read on the forward strand.
TGCTCCACCACTGAGCTACATCTCTAGCCTTTTCAAAATTTTATTTTGAGACAGGGTCTTGCTAAGTTACCCAAGCTGGCTGAACTTTCAATTCCCCTGCCTCAGCCTTTGGAGTAGCTGGGATTACACGTGTGCATCACAACGCCGGGTAGCTTCTGTATATAAATGAGTTTAAGGATACTATAGTGTACATAGTTTACATAAGTACATATAATTTTTATTATCAAAAAATATATTTCTTTGTCCATGGGTGGTCTTCCCTTGTCCCCACCCCCCACCCCCATACTGATGAAATTGTATCCCCCAGGTATACTGGGGTAAGTTTTGGAAATAGGGGGGCTGGACTTGTAGCTCAGTGGTAGAGCACTTGCCTAGTACCTGTGAGGCACTGGGTTCCATTCTAGCACCACATAAAAGTAAATAAAGGCATTGTGTCCATATACAAATAAAAAAAATTTAAAAATATTTGGAAATAGAAAAGGACAAAAGAGATGGGAAAACTCTAAGGGCTAAACCTTTGCCAGAAAATGAATCACTGAGCGACAAGGCCCCAAAAGGACTGTCAGAGTAGACGGGAGCCCCTGAGGCATGGCAGGGACATGCATGGTGCTTCCCGTACCATGGGCCAGGACACTGCCCAACATAGCCACTATTTGATCAAAATAGGAGGGTAGGAGTCGCTACCTCAGAATTCCTGGAGATTTAAGAGCCTGTCTGCTCCCTTATCTGGTGGGGCCTTTGTGTCAGTCACGAGGGCCCTCTAGTCAGAGGGCTCTAGCTCAGAGGCCTGGACGCTCTGGGAGAAAGCATTTAATCTGCACTTTGTGACGTCCACCCGGTAACGGGTCAAGGTCTCCTGTAGCCAAGTGCTCACTTGCTAAGAAAACTCTTTCTGAATTGTGCCTGTGACAGAGAGCCACCCAGGCTGAGGAAGGCCTGCCACTAACTTGACACAAGACCCTGAGCAGGTCACACCACTCCTGGGTCTCATCTCTGCCTTCTTTTGCCCTGAAGGAAGATGTTCTCAAAATCCAGTCAGGCTTCTAAGCCCACTCTAAGGACAGTGAGAAGTTCTATAAGGAACTAGGAGAACAAGTCCAGCTCTGACAACAGGTGGAAGCTGAGGGGCAGGAAGGCCACCAACACACACGCATTGGCCACCAGAGAGATGGGGTCGGAGGCCGGGGTCTGCCAGGTCCAGGCAGTGGCCCTTCCCAGCCAGCGAGAGTGAGAAGACATTACAGATTACTGCCACTAGAATAGCGGGGGCAGGAGGGGAGCAAACAGGAGGGCCGGCTACAACTGAGCAGGTTTATGACTAGATTGAGCTGCCTGGCGTCTCCGTAGACAGCAGCTTTTATTATCCTCACTCCATTAAGCTGAGCTGTAACCTGGGGGAGGGAGAGAAGGGCAACAGAACAGTGGGAAATTCTAAGAACCTTTCCTTCTAAGTGTCAATTAACAACTTCAAAATGGGAATACACAAAAACCCGAGGTCACAGACACCCACGGCAGCAGACCTGTCACATCCTCAGCTTATGCTGTGATTAAAATGAGAATCACATGGGACTGGGGATGGGACTGTGCCTGTTCCTGCACCACAGAATCAAACCCAAATGGCTCAGACCCACTGGGAAGGTCACAGGAAGGGGATTCCAAAGTCCCAAAGGCGAAGACAGTGCCTGGAGGAGGAGGAAGAGCAGGAGGAAGAAGAGGGGTGGCAAGGAAGTGGCGGGCCTGGGACAGGCAGCACAAAGAACCCCGGATGGGAGGAGACTGGGCCCCAGCCCAGACAAAGGCAGAGGGCTTTACCCTGAAAAAGGTGCCCCCCAAATGAGGGTGAGACCCCCCCAGGGCTGACAAAAGGAAACCCTGGATATTTAAGGCCTTTTCAGCCGGGGGTGAAACCAAGGAGGCTGGCTCCTAGTAGAGATGCTTCTAGAGTTGACAAGTGGTTGTTCTGGTCCCTGGAGTGTAGTGGGACATGTCTTCTTGGCTTGGGGAGTGGCCCCTCTCACCTCACCCTTCAGGGGAATGAGCTACTTACACGGAGCATAGAACATGACCAAGGTGTGTTTCTTCCTCTTCAGGGTGTCCCGGAAGTTGTCCCCCACCAGATGCAGCACGCTTGTCTGCTGCTCTTCCCAAGTGGGCTCTGGGGGTGGAGGGGCCTCGGGGCTGCAGGAAGCAGGGGTGGGGGAGCAGTTATGAGGAGGGAGTTGGGGATTGACAGGTGTTCCCACCCCCACAGGAACACACCTGAATTCCCTTTGCATTATTTCTGAAATTTCACTGTAAAACCTCCCTTTAAACTCTCACAGGTCCACATCATCCACAAAAAGATTCCTTCTGAGGGAAGCCATTTGTGGAGCTGTGGGAGATCTGCTTCTCTTTTAGGTCAGGCACATCTTTGGATATGGGCCATGAGCCCTCCCCAAGGGTATAGAACCTCTTCTCAGCCCTCCCTCCTGCCCCCTAGGGGCTCCTAAATCATCTTCTTCTCCAAAGCTTTTGTTTTTAGCACAGGCCAAGAAGTAAGGTGGGTCTAGATTCAAATCTGTATCACTAGCCTGTTGTGTGATCTTGGGTAAGTCACTAAATCCCTCTGAGCTTCTATTTTCTTCTCTGTTAAATGAACGCAGTGGCACCTGCATCTGCGATATCAATGAAGAGCAGAGGCAGTTCATGTAGAGCACCTATTTGATCCAGCAATGGGCATTTACTAAGAACTGGGAAGCTCTAATAAGTGACAGGCAGTAAATAAATGCCTGTCCGCTGGTTCCCTCCACTCTGCCTCACACGAGGATACAGAAATTTTGCTGTGGAACGTTCCCCAAAGGCCCATGTGTTAAAGAAGCTGGAGGAGGAAGACCAACTTGGAAGTGCAAAGGAGGAGGAGGGAAGAGTAATGCATTCTAAGTCTTGGTGGGTTGGAAGTAACAGTTCCCAAGAATGACATTATTTGGAAGTGGTAGAAACTTTTAATAGGTGGGGCTTAGTGGGAGGTTTTAGGTCACTGCTGGGTTTGAAGTTCACTGCCACGAACTGAAACCTCTGAAACTGTGAGCCAAAATAAACCTTGTCTCTTTCTAAGTTGATGATCTCAGATATTTGTTACAGTAAAGCCAACTATCAGGGAGCTGCAGGGTCATTTAAAAGCTTTTACTGCCCTTGCTCCCCCTATTCTACAGCCCTCTTTCCCTTCCTCCTCTGAGCAATGTCCCCCCCTGCACTCTCGTCACAGCTACTGCCAGGCTTGGTGCAGAGCCAGCCAGGCACGGAGCTACTCTGACTATACTCACTTTTTTGAGGCCCACTCTGCACCAAAAGCAACCGTGTCCCCTACCTGGCACACAGCCCTTTCTTCCAATTCTATTCCAAGCCTTTGCCGTTCTCAAAAAAGATGTCATCCCTCTGCATGGCTTCAGTGACACCCACAGTTGAGGGTAACTGGAGCCCTGATGCCTGGCTCCAGGTGATTTTCACCCACTTCAGGTAGAGGGCCCGCTATTACTTCCAACCCACCAAGACTTAGAACACATCACTCTTCCCTGCTCCCCCTTTGTACCTCCCAAGTTGGTCTTCCTCCCCCAACTTTCTCATGTTGGCACAGAACTCCTGAGCTTGGGACCAAGACTAGTCCCTCCCCGCTTTCCTGTCTTCCTCCCTTTGTCCTCCAGGCTCCCTGGCTCCATGGATGACACCACCAACCTGACCTTTCTGCTCTTCCCTTATCCTGAATATTGTTTTTTTTTTGGCTGCCGGCCTACAGGCACGTCTCAGTCACCTACAGCTTGGCCACCTGTGCAGACACTGGCAGACACCTTGCACCTCACCTGGCACCGTCTACTCTCCCTGCGTCTGGGTGAGAAGCCTCAATCCTCTACCCGAGAGCCATCTGCTGACCATGTACCACCTGGAGGCTCCCTTCCATGTGCCTGAAAGAACTACAATTTGTCCCTGGGCAGGGTCCTTCATGGCTCTGCACCAAGTTTCTCTTCATCAATGAAACAGGAATAAAAACTCTTATTAAAAAAAGAAATTCCTCAGTAGGATTTGTGATGACACAGGTGTGAGTTAGAAAAGCAAGGGACAGGAAATGTGGCACAGTACGTGCCTTACAAGTGTGGCACCCTGGATTTGATCCCCAGCACTGTGAAAAGGCAAAAGAAAAAGAGATGGGAAAGCTTTCTTCAAAGGCTCAGTGGTATCATCACTTGTCACATATTGTCAATCAAAGCCGCCCTGACAGCTCCAGTCAGTCATAAAAACAACCTCCTTTGAGTATTTCCATGAGAGGCATCATGCTAAGCACTTTTCACACTTAATTCCCTAGACAAGTCTACGGGGGAAGTGCTGTCTCCACTTTACAGAGGGGAAATGGGCTTCGAGGGGTCAAGGACATGGCTCAGGGTCATACTCCCAGAGCAGGTCATACTCCCAGTCCATGAAGACCATGCTTTTCATGTTCTCAATGGTGGAAACTATGCACAGGAAGGACAGAGGCACCTGTGCTCACCACTGTGTGCAGGACTCTGGAGCACTGATGAACAATGATCAATGCTCTGAATCCCTCAGCATCACCAGGACCTATGACCTGATCCTCCCCTGCCTCAGTGCCACCCAGAGCATGGCTGGAATGGCGGGTGTGAATGAATCATAGATACCAGGCACCAGAAGGCTCGGGAGGAGCAAGTACCAGCTCTTCTGGAGGCGAATCACTCCCTCTGGTCCCTCCAACACAGGCCTGCCTTCCCTTAGGATCCAGCCCAAGTGGATGAGCAGGATAAAGTGGGAGAGGCAGACCCAGGCCCTCAGCCTGTTGTCTTCTGCTCGTGCCAACTCTGCTCCTGTTCTTTGTGCTGCTTTTCCCCTAGACACCATGGGGGTGGAGAGTCCCATTCACACCTCTTGAACCAAAGCTTCAGGAATGGGAGTCCCAGAATTCGGCCTTAAAAAAGCACTTCTCACCACGGAATGCTAATTTACATCAAGTTGGAGGACTAATGTCCTGACCAAGTACGTCAATTGAAGCGCTGCTATTTTGCACAGTTCCTGTGTTGTTTTGTGACTTTTCACCGTTCTTTGCACATAGGCATCACTACCCCGTGAACTAGGGACCTCGGCCAAGGCTGGAATGTTTTCCATTATTTTATCTTCCCCAACTGCTGAAGTGAGGAAATCTCCTGAAATACCCAAGCTCTGTGTGAACCTTCGAATCCAGCAAGGGTGTGGTGGGGCAGGCAGAAGAGGGTCGCTCAACTGTGTCCTATACTCAAGCATGGCGGGAGGCTTCCCCTCACAGAGGAGGAAATGCCAACCATCGTGGGCTCTAAACTCCCTGGGTCTTTGGGTCAATAATCACAAAGTTCTCTGGACTCGCAGGCTGTGTGAGTTGAACTGTGTCCCCTCCAAATTCATGTTTTTTGTTTTGGTGACCTTAGTAAACTAACACACAGGCTAAGGGGGCTCTTTGAAAGCTTACCCTAAACCCCAACCTACAGCAGTATACTCTGTGGACACTATAGGAGGCCCAGCAACCACCAGCAAACCTGGGGTGGAATGAAGGTGTCTCTGGATGTGAGTAGCCGTGTGTTCCCTTCATTCACTCAAATGGGAGGAGCTCAACAGAGATGATGAAATGTGGGGCTAGGGAGACTCAAGGGGGACAGGAAAGAGTGGATCTGGTGAAACTGCATCCATGGGGGTGCTGAGAACCCGCTGGCTTGGCATGAGGTCAGGGTGAGAGAGGTGGCCTTAGGACCAAGGATGTCAACTCTGTCTTGGCTCCTGTGAGCCCTGGGCCAAGGACTGTGGGCCAGAGAGTTTACTTCATCTTTTCAAGGGAGTCTCCAGTGGCCCATAGCCAGCAGTCAGGATGTGCCATTAAGATCATAAAACTCACTTCTGCATCCACTCAATAAACTTCTTCTTTGTTCTGAGCGCAGGCACTGCATATTTCTCTCCATTCTTAAAATACTTCAACGTAGGAAACTCTGAGATGTGGAATCTCTCTGCCAGGGCCTTGTTGACAGTGGCATCGACAGCTGCAAGGACACCAGAGCTCTGGGATGGGGGAAAGGCCAACCATGCATTACAGCCTCAGACTTGGTGCTGCTGGAGAGAGGAGCCCAGATGCTGGCCCCACACCCCTCCTGGTCCTTCCGAAGTCTAACTGGGGTGCCTGGTCCCCAGGAGCCACAGATCCCAGGGAACAGCTGAACACTGGCAGGGGCTGAGAGGAGGTTTTGGAAACTGCCCCACCAACCATGCTGGGCAGACTAGGGCCAGCTCCCAATATCAAGGTCCCAGAGAAAATATGGAGTAGGCAGAGGTCACCTGGACAGGTAATGGGAACACGGACCCACAGGCTTTCTGTCCCCCTCCATCCCTGGTGGGGACCCCACATGTCCCAACCAAGATGTGTCAACTGAGGGACACAGAAGCACTGCAGGCCTCCAGGGAGTGGGAGAGCTGCTTTCAGGGCACGCAGGGGATGTCGCTGTAATGATTCTATGTGTCAGTGACTCTTCAAAGGGAAAGGGGAGGGGTCAGGGGAGGAAGCTTACTTCTGCTTCTCCATGGAGGACTTCCGCTGCACTCTCAAACTCTGGCTTCATCTTCTTACAGTGTCCACACCCTGCGGGGGGAGAGCAAGAGAAACCATTTCCATGGCACGAAGACCCTGGTGATGTCCCCTGTGCTGCCTCCCCAAGGCAGCCTGACCCCGTTCCCAGAATCTGGAGTATGTGAGAGAAAAGAAGACAGATGCCAGCTCAAAGAGCTCTTCAGCCTAATCCATTGGGGTGGGCTGGGATGGCAGGGTGCCCAAGAGACAAAAGTGAGACGACTACGTAACAACACTTGCAACACAAATACAGCCCCGGTGTGCCGGGCACTGATCTAGAGTTTTATATCCTCACGCTGGCCCTACAGGTAGGAACTGACAGGATCTCCATTTCACAGATGGAAAAACTGAGGCACCAAGAGCATGGGGGACTGCCCTTAGCTGCACACACAACCACAGATCATAGAGCCAGGCTGAAAATCAAAGTAACCCAGCTGGAGGCCACGGCATGGGAAACACATGCCTCCTATTCCATCATCATGTCTAGATCTGAGTTAATAAGATCTCATAGAAGCAAAAGTGAATTTTTCCCAGGGAAAATTAAGTTCTAGTTGTCCCCACAGGAGAGGGGTTATGATGCAACAGACAAAAAGATTTGACTTCCTGTTTCCAAATGAATAGCATTTTTCTTGGGACAAAGACAGCTGTGCCCTTTTCTCACAACCACATGAATGCAGTCGGATGTCATGAAGAATAACATAGGAAGGAAACAGGCACGATGTGCAGATGACATCAGGATTGGGATAAACTCTTCATTTTCATAGAAAGAGTGCTCTCTGGCTTTCGGTGCTGGAGGGGTGACGAGGTGAGACCATCAGGACTGACTCAAGGCTGCAGGCTGCTCTGGAGGGGAACTGACTGCATGGGCACCCCGCATACACCAGGCTCAGCGGATGCCAAGATGTAACTCAGCCTTCTTGGGGCGTGCTACTATGTGGGAGCTCACAGCACAGAAATTCTGATTGTTAGGACAAAGAGATTCAAGAGTCACGGAAGACAGACTTGTATGATCAGAGACCTCCTACGTCCTTCCAAGAGCCACCTGAGCCACAGAATCAGCCTCCATTGAGCCCTGAGCGGGGATGAAGGTTCTTGTTTCTCCTCCAAGGTCACTGCGACGAGAGTCAGTTTCCCCCTTACTCCTTCCCTTCTATTCTTCAGTCCATCCTTGCCCGGCCCCTCCCAGGGACAAGGGGCCTCAGAGTAGCTACTCCCACTACTGGTAACATAAAACCTAACGGATCATCAAATTCCCAGGCAGTGCCATCAAGCCCCTCCTCTGGAAAGAGCACCTGGGACTGGACGCAGTCAAGAAAACTGACCTGGACGGAATCCAGCCCGGGCAGCAGCTGCAGTTCTTAGCTACACCAAAAGGCTGGTTCTTCCCAAGGGGGTATGTGGCAGAGTGACACCACAAAACTCCTCAGCTTGGAAGCTCCACAGGGCCCAGTGGACAGGAAGGAGAGAGAGCGCCAAACACAGGCTCCTTGCATAGGGAGCTCCTTACTCCAGCTGGGCCGCAATGGGAGGAGAGGGGAGGCTTTTCCTTGGGCTCTTACTGCTTAAAGATAGAGAGGAACATGGTCTTCAGTAGAGAGGGAAATGGCGCTTTCAAGAGATGAACCAGAAAATGCACTTCCTGTCCCCATCCCTACACCCTGGGGAGCTGAAGGCTTCTCCCTTGGACCCTGCCACATGCTATACACACATTACACTGTCATCATGCAGGTTCCACCTACCAGAATGTGGTACCTAAAAGGCAGGCCCTGGGGGTTTTCTACCTTGTACCTCCACAGCAAAAAGGGTCATCATTTAATAGAAACATTAAGTATTTATTGGTTGGCAAGAAAAAAACATTGTTGAGAGCCATGCTGAGTCGGAATGACGCATGGCATTTTTGCCAGAACACAGTGGTTGAGAGGTGATGCCAGCAAGCCATTGAGATGATAATGGTTATGTTAGCTGTGTATTCAATTGTACTGAATTAAGTAATTAGTAGAGGGTTTGGGAAGACTTCTAGAGGAGGCAGATGACAGGACCCGTGGAGGGGAGTAAGAGGGGCAGGACCCAGACCCCACTCCGGCAGAGCAAGAGTAGCCCAGAGGAACAGGGACGCCCCAGGCCCCACTCAGCAGTGCGAATTCTGCCTCGGAGACCAAGGAGGGGCCACTGTCCTAAGGCTCAGACGCCCTGTCCCAGGACTTGTAGAGGGATCAAGGTCATCGCTATTTTGAATAATAAGAACATTATTTCCCATAAGTGAACTTCTAGTGACATCATAATCCATGTGTCATTTTCTAAACAATCAGTTTACAAAAGAGTCGATAAGGCAAGTTGGTCGTTTGTTTTCCCCACAGAAACCACTTTATACTCGGATTACAAGCAGATTCCCCGGAGTGACAGGATGTACCTGAAGCACACACAGTGTTTCCATCTCACTGAATCTGCCCCCAGATGGGAAGGCACAGCCTACAACCCAGCTGGAGACCCAGAGCCGCCCCTCCTGCTGGGCAACAAGAGAGCTCCATCAGGGCAGAGGGCGGTGGCAGGCCTCGGGGCCACTGCCTCTAACAGAATTTCCTCCCGGCATCCCCCACAATGACGCAGCTACACCTCCAATTTCATGAATGACTTCCGAGGGATCTCAAATCCCCTCACTGGCTCATAGAACTCAGATCCCAGGTCAAGAGGCCAGGGCAGAAGACTGCCCAAAGCTGAGCCAATCCTTTCCCCAGAGGAGGTCCACGGAAGGACCTGGACAGCCACTCCACTGATGTCCTTCCATGCCACTCCACAGGTCAGCAGCCAATGGAACATTCTGTGGAAGGTTCTACTGACTTACCACGGAAAAAAAATTAAGATTTAAAAATGTATTTGATTCTAATTAGGATAAGAAGAAAGGAAGAGATTATTTTGGGGAGTTTATGGTCAGGTTGAAATGTTCTACAAATCTTACCCCCTCAGCCCCAGGTCTACCTCCAGGCTGACAGCTCCCTGCACCCCACAGGAGGGGACCACCATTCTCCTGCCCCCAAGCTGACTGGGGTGGAGTTAGGAGGTTTGTACTACACAGAGACCTTGAGAAAAGAAAGCTCAGTGGCACTGCTGCTGCTGCAGGCCCATCATCCAAGAGCCCAGCCTGCCCTGGAGAAGAAGAGGGTGATCCCTGCAGAGTCCTCCCAGCACCGCCCGGAGACAGGCTGGCTCAGCCCAGGGAAAGATGCCCGGCAGGCTTCCGGAGATGGCCCCCAAACACACTCTCTCTCCTAAACATGATGTAGGTGGCGCTACAGTCAGGCCAGTTGTTGGCAGGGCCCATGGTCAAGGTGGACAGTGGGTTTGGAGTAGGGATCAGGGGAGGAAAGACAAAGGCAGCCATGGCCACTAATGGAAAACGACTGCTTCCAAACGACCCAGTGCATGTGGCAGGACCCCTGAAGATTAGAGAATCCACCTTGCACTGGGGGTAGAGAGTGCTACCTCTGAACCAGGGTCCTGCCCTTTGGTGCCACTGTCCTGCCTGTTTCCATCAGCAACAGCCAGAGAGCGGTGGCCATCAACCCGTGGGGTCTGCCATACACGTGGAGGGAGGGATGGCTGGAGTATGTGCCAGGAAACTTCTAAGACTTACCCAAGTAAGAAAAAGCTCGCTATCTTCTGGAGACTTCTACACAGTCTATCTGTGGAGCCCCAAGAGATGCATGGCAGAGTTCAATATGTCTGTTTTACAGAGCCAGAAATCATGGTTCCGGGAGACGAAGTGATAAGCCCACCAGGGCTTCTACCTCTTTATCACAACCTTTTCCCTGACAGATGAGGTCTCTCTGCACTCTTCCGGGTCCACTCCAGTCCCAATGTATGAGTTATTTTTTGTCTTATCACAAAATATTCCCCCCCCTCTTTTAAACTGAGGATTAAACCAAGGGGCAATTTACTACTGAGCCACATTCCTAGACACCACCCCCCACCACCGCTTTTTTAAAATTTTGAGACAGGGTCTCGCTAAGTTGCTTAGCGCTTTGTTAAATGGCTGAAAGCTGGCCTTGAACTTGCAATCCTCCTACCTCAGCCTCCCAAGTTATTGGGATTACAGACATGCACCACATCTCCCAGCATTACAAAATACTTCTTATTTCTTCAAGTATTTCTATGGCATTTAATTTTATGTTGCCTTGAGACTGTTACATTGCTGTGCTCTGATATTTAAGAGCACCCAAGGTACCTTTTCAAAACAGAAATCACTTCAAATGCCCTTGCTTAAAACTTTCCAAGGGCTTCCCATCACAGAGAGATTAAAATTCAAACTCCTTATTGTAGCCACAGCCTTGCATGTTCTGGCTCCTGCACACTCAGGTCCATGCCATACTCCACGATGCAGCCTCAGGCCCCCTTCTCCTCCCCTATCACACCCATCTCCGTTCTACCTCAGGACCCTTGAATATGCTTTTGCCTCTGCCTGGAACATGGACTCATGTCACTGTATATCACTGAGGCTTTTGCTCACTTTTTATTTCCACAGAGACCCTCCCTGACCACCTGACCAGAAGGAGCCTCACCCTTCAGCTCTCTTCCACTACCCAGCTTTATTTCCTTAATTGTACTCAAAATAGATGGAGCAGCCCCGCTAACTTGTGTTCGGTCTGTCCCTCAGCTGGAATGTCTAGCTGATAGTGACAGATGACGGTGCTCTGCACACTTTCTGAATGAATTAACCTCAGGATGGTACGGTTCAGGTTTACACCTAGGCACACAACTGCTATGGTTAGGAAAAGCATCCTCCAAAGGCCCAAGTGTTAAAGGCTTGGTTTCCAGTCTGTGTGCTGTTGGGAGGTGAGAGAACCTTTAAGAGGTGGGGCCCAATAGGAGGAAGCTAGGTCCCTGTCCCTGGGAGCGTGCCCTTGAAGGGGATCACGAGACCCCAGCTCCTCCTTTCCTTCACTTCCTGGCCATGAGGTGAGCAACCTCCTCCACCACGTGCTCCAGCCACGATGTACTGAAACCACAGGCCCCAAAGCAATGGCGCCCAAGACCGTGGGAAAAATCCCTTTGAAACTGTGAACCAAAAAAACCTCCTGCTTTGGGGTTATCTCAGGTATTTTGTCACAGTGATTAAAAACAAACACAAAAGGCTTAACTTACTGTTTTCTGGGCAAGGGTCAGGACTTGCACTCAGATGATTGCTGATTTAACTAAGCACCTCTGCTTGGCATAGCTGGCGACCCAGCTAGTCACCGCACATGCCCGCCCTCCTCCCCACTACCGTCTGTGTGCTTCCCTGGCTCCTCACTAGAAATGTCTTCAGAAATCAACATCTATTGGTGTTGTTGTAGCATTTCCCATACATACCCTAGTGCTCTCTTGATATTGTCAGATTTTCAATTCTAGCATCAATTCCTTCTGTCCCAAACAAGACACTAAGGATAAGCAATAAACTTCTGAAAACAGAGTTTACAATGAGACTAGCCAGGCCCAGAGGAGGAGAAAAGCCTAGCTGAGCAAAGGTCTCCCTCCCTGATACCTGCCTGTCCTGGAGAGCCGGGGTGACAAATGATGTCTGCCTTGACCTGAGCCCCAGCCTCCTGGGCCTGGCCTTCGGCATGTTCCTGGCTGTGTGGGCTGCGGGGTAACCAGCGGAGGAGGGTGAGACGCGGGGAGCAGAGCTCTGGCCTGCTGCATTTAGTGTTCTCATTGTGATTTGACAGGCCATTAAGTTTTACTGCCAAACTTCCTCGTTGGGTTTTTACCATCTGTGTGAGTGCACTTGTTCGCAGTTTCGGGATCTGGCATGGAGGTCTGCACATCAACTCCTCGATCACACTCTCTTTGGGCTGTGGAAATGTTGGTCTCCTGTCAATCCTAAGCCCTCAGATTCCTCTTCATTTAATTAAATGCAATTGCATTTATGATTTTATTACAGATCAGCTATGGCACTCCCCTCAGAACTAGAATTACAATTTTCCAGGGGACCACATTAATCTGTAAAGATCTCTAGTAGCCAGTTCCCTGGGAAGTACCTGGGTTTTAGGTGAGCCTGGCTCCTGCCTTACTGGACCTTGTCTTGGATGGACCAGGAAGAATGGGTTTCCTACAAATACTGTTAGACTCACTGATGCTTGACCACTATGAGGGGCCTCACAGAGACCCTGGGAATTCTTCCAAGGTTCTTTCTTGCTGTCTAGGCACTAAAGCTGACTCACTGACACAGACATCCCGGGCAGATTCACACACTGATGAACACCTCTGTGCAACCCAGCCCTTCTTCTTGCACAGTGGATCCCCCTGCCCTTATGGAGTGCAAAATGTGGAAAGTATTTAAATTCTTATTTCCAGGCTCCCATCCTAAAGAAATAATCTGACATATGGACAAACACTTAGGCATGAAAATGTTCTCTGCAACATGATTTATAACGTGAAATTCAGTGAACTACTCAAACCCTCGACATCATGGTGCTGGTTGAGCAATTTATGGCATCATTATATGATGGAATATTATATGGCCACAAAAGCATGTACAAAAAGGTGTTTTTAATTACATAAGGAAATATAAGAGAACAATACAGGGAAAGTGTAAAGAAAAAAGATGTATGAGTAAAAGACTACACTCACATGAAAACATCTTCAAGGCCTAGTAATAAGTGAAAAAAAAAATCAGAATCACAGAAAAACAAACAGAGAATAATTATATTCCTTTTTTTGTTTTTTGTTAGGACAAAAATCCTGTGTTTCAGGTAGAAGTACTGTGGAAGGTGAAAGAAGGCCATGCCAATTTTAGTAATGCCTAATCCCAGGAAAACAGGGGGTGGTTTTTCCACTGATTGCACTGGATTCTCATGTACCTCCTGAACCTGGCCCTGCCAGCAACGAGGAAGCTGTTAATATTATTCTTAAATTATTTGGACAATTAGAAAAGCAAAAGTGATAGCATGAAGGTGTTTATAACGTGACAGTTACACAAACGTATACACATGTTCACAAAAAGGTCAATTTTATTGGACATTAATTTTTAAGAGTTAAAAACAGGGGAAAACATAAGAAAAAAAGACTTGTAAGAATGATGGCTTAAAAATGAAGTGGCTATCTCTGGATAATGGGATTACAGGTAGTTTTATTTCCTTCATCATTTATATTACTCTGTGCCTTTTTGAATTTCTACAAAGATCATATATCACTTTGAAAATTAGATAAAAATAAAGATTAAAAAAAATACCATAAGAGAAAGAAATCTGGAGCCTGACAGGGACCTGCCACCAGACACAGCCCAGCTCCCGGAAGGCAGGCAGGCACAGAGGCTTCTTGCACACACCTGCTGGAGGTAAGCTGGGCCAAAGAAAGCATCTCTTCTCAGGCCTGTTGCCCAGGACAAGGGGCAGATGGAGCAGGAGGCGGGTGGGGGCAGAGTGCGTGCCTCCAGTTATCTCCTGCAGCACAGGGCGGAGGACAGGCAGGTGACTCTGGTTCCCTAGCATATTCTTCTTAGGCCTCCACACTAGCGTAGGTGTTGGTGGGCCTGGTGGAGGGACCAAGCTGCTTCTCAGGGATGCCCTTGGTTCCTTTCAACCCACTCCAGTGTTGCTGACCAAGCTGCCACAACCACTGCACCACGTCCTTCCCCAGAAGTGACATGGAAAAGGACAGAAAACAAACAGCAAGAGAAGAGGAGTAACAGTGGACAATCTGACTTCTCAAACAAAATACCACACAAAGAAAAAAGGTCCCAGGGAATGGCAGCAACCATTGCTGCCCTTTGCAGACCCCACCTTTGTTCTCTGTGTGACGGGAGAACTGGGCCTGGAGCTGCAGACTCCCGTGTCTCATGTGCACCAAGAGGCCAGGTATGAAGGCTCCCAGACAAAGGAGGGGGGCTGAGCCAGAGGGAGGCTGCTCTAGGGCTGCAGGAGAGGGCTCTGTCACACACAGCACTGTGTATGTGGACAGACCCCTCCAGCCTGGCTCCTGGAGGGCCCCTGGGACAAACTTAGTATCTCAATGTGAGCCAGGGCAGGCTGGAGCTAGCCCATGTGGAGGGCCTAGCCTAGTGCTAACCTATGCTTATTATTCACTGATGACCCAGGAGTCCGGTGCACTGAAGAATGCACGTGGACTTTCAACAGATTCACTGAGAAGGAGAGGGAAGGAAGATGAGGAGGCCACAGAGAAGCTGAGCAGGAGAGTGAATGGCAAGAAAGCTGGGGAGAGGGTAAAGGAGCTGGGGGCCAGTGGAAGTCTCAAGATGGGTCCAGCTTCAGCATAGTGAGGATTTACAGCCAGGTCCTATGTGCTTCTGCCGAGGACCCAGGAATGTGCTCCACAGGCGTCCCGTGAAAGTTCTAGGCAGAGAAGCAAGTGATTTGCCTCTGGAACCTTCAGTCTCCAGGGGAGCACCCACCTTGGGCAGGCCCACCTGGGTCAGGAGAAAAGCGGAAGACCCTCTCTCTCCAGGCTTTGCAAATTAGGACCCGTAAAGAAACTAAGTGACTGAACACTTACTACACAAACACAGAGACAACACTGCAAAGACGGTCTGGGGGTTCTCTCTGGAAGTACCAGGAATCATTTTTAATTTTCTTCTCCATACTTTCCTATGTTACCCTTTCACAAATGTACATCTGTTACATTTAGAATTAGCTAAGCGTCATAAAAATAAATTCCGCTGTTTATATTGAGACCCACGATTTCAGTCTGTTGGGGTGTTTCTTTCTGCAACTGTTTGGTATTTTACCTGGCTATCCTTTTTCCAACTCCAACCCTTGCAAATCTGAAAGTATGCCATGTTTCTTACAGCTTCAACAAAGCTGCTATCTGAAAACAAAAAGCAGTCTCTCTAGCCAGGTCCAGGCCAGGTTCAAGGGCACAGAGGGATGCTCCCCCATAGTGGCACCATCCTGCCTGATTCTCTCCTTTGCTCAGAAAAACAGCAACTCACTCTGGCAAATGTCTTAAGCAAGGTATGCCAGCTCATTCCAGTCACCCTGTTCCGCACACCCAACAGTCCTAAGTAGAATGTAATGGTCTGCTCCGTAACAGATCCCAGCCTATTTTCCTAAATCTCCACAACAGTCTGTTCCCAACAGCCTAGGACGGACTGACAACTATAATCCTGTGATTTGCAGAAGTCATCTTTTCTGGCTTGGGAAGCCTGGGATGGCACCATGGGTTTCTGGCCTCCTGACACTTGTCCTGGTTTCCTGATCACTGTGGGCTTTTTGGAGCATTTCTGCACCAGGTGTAAAGTCCAGCAACAGAGAGCTCTGCTCTCAGCTCTCCATCCTGAGCTCTGAATTCCCTTTAAACCAGGTCAAAGAGCATGCTTCCAGATAAGGAGGTGAGCACAGAGAGACTAGCGTTCAGTGCACAGCCACTGCCATCTGATGCAATGTCATCAGGACATCAACCTCAGCCTTGGCCAGATCCCTCTTCACTCCAGGTGAAGCAGAAGTAAACTCACACACACAGAGCCGTGAATGGCCAGGGGACAGTAGACTCACTTGCTTCAGACAGAAAGAGGATGGGGGTGAACTCGTCCCAGGGGACAAGTGAAAACAGCCAGCCAGTATCTGCCTTTATAGCAGGGACAGGGAGACAAGTAGGGTGACTGTGGATTCAATATCAACATCATAGCTTCCTGCAAGGCCTTCTTTCCTCAGCAGCAGCTCTGAGAGTGGCCAGCCGAGCACACGTGAGCCAGGGAGGCCACGGCAGCACAGCCCAGCTGTCCAACAGTGGCAATCTTCCAGGCACCTCTAACCTTGGGGACGACCTCACAAGGCCACAGAAGATCTGGGAGTGACACATTCCAGAGCCTGTTGTTATTGCCTTTAATCAGGAGGGTCCCAAACTGGAGGATTTTTGAAACTTACTTTTTTGAGCCTTTTTCATCTCTTTTCTAGAAACTCAGAAGAACCATAGGAAACACTTTTCCTTTGGATTCTCTTAAGAAGTGAGCACTTCTTAATGAGGAGCTAGGGAAGTCGAGAGTAATAGTATGTTCATGGACAATTCCCGGATGATCCAAATGCATGTGATGCTACGGGGAAGGGGAGAGTGAGCAGGAGCCTGGGGTCAGGACTTGACCCTGCTCCTCTCAAGTCTCTGTGCCCCTGAAGTCTGAAGCAGTGGACAAGCTGATATTTCTCTGTGTGACAGTCTCCCTATCTACAAAATGGGACTAATCATACTCATTCTGTGGTACTGTGGGTAAGGTGAAACATGACCCTTCTGGAAGCCATTCTGTCATTATCAGTGTGACAACACAAGTATTAGCATGAGGATCCAATGACATTACAATTATGACACTGATCCATGAAACTTGTAATTCATGTTTGTTTGTTTTGTTCTCCTCCATAATCTCTTACTCACCATCACTGGGCCAAAAAGCTGGCTGGAGGCTACAAGAGAACACACCCCACATGCAGGTCCTGTCCCAGGCTGTGCTGATAGGGCAGCCCAGCTTCTCATCCACGAGGGGCCAGCTCCATCCCTGGGGTGCCATCCCCTTGCTCTCATATGATCCTTGCTCACCCTTCCAGGAGTGGCCTTCCTCCTCTTGGAAATCAGTTTTCCATTCACCATAGGTGTGGGGAGGACACTGGCCCAGAAAGATCCTGAGCTGTAGGACTTCCAGCCATTATTGCAAGTACATGTTAACTGTGCCAACATACAACTAACGGGCTGAGACGGAAACCAGGTGAAGCAAAAAGAAGGCAGTCTAGAGTTGGGTGATCGGAGGCTCCAGCTGTTTTTCGTGATGCCTGCTCAGCTACCCGGCAAGCACAGGCCCTCTCTGTGCCTTGGTTCCCCAGCCCAGGAATGAGGAGGGTCAGCTACTGCTCTAGGTAGACTCTTAAGACCACTTCCCATCCTGACTCCTCCATTTCATGCTGGTGTAGAGGAAGCCCAGGCCTGCAGGTGGTGGAGCCTCACTGAGCTCTAGCTCAGGGACACCTGTGGCCTGATCAGGACTTCAGTATGGTTCTGACAATGATGCAGGGCAGGGATCCCGCCTGTCTCCATTGCATCCCCGGCTTAGCACTGTTCCTGGCATCCAATAGTAAGTGCCCGCTGGACCTGGGTCCCAAAGCAGCACGCCCATGCTACTCTGCAGGGTGGAGGGGGCAGAGGGGAGAGCAGAGTTCCACTCACATGGGGCGTGGAACATGACGAGGACAGAGGAGTGTTCCTTCACAAACTGGTCAAAGTCTTCATCGGTCAGGTGATAAACGGAGCCGCCCTCATCTGCCCAGGGAGTCTCGGGGACCTGGGGCTGTGGCGGGTGCGGACTGGAAGACCAAAAACAGGCAGAGCTCAGAGCAAGCCCGGGGCCTGAGAAGCCCTTACAAAATCCAGCCCTCTGGACACAAAGCTCCCACTGGGTTGGCAGTCCCATGCCAGGGGCTTGGCCTTTAACATGCCAGAAACTGGCCCTGGTGGAGGAGTCATGGAATGAGTGGCATGGCCTGCCCACCTCCAACTTCCCTTGAGAGTCCCAGAGAGGTACTTAGCTCATACCCTGGTACAAATAGTGGCTTTCAGCTATCGCTCTGTAGGCAGTTCAGGAAATCTCACTTCCTCCCAGGAAGTGGGGGGCTTGTTAGCTTTCTCAAGCTATTGCAAAATATCAGCAAACTGGCAAAAATAAACATCAACAGTGGAGAGTGTGACCTTTGGAAAAGCTCCCTGTTGTACTCAGTACTCCCCGCAGGGTGGGGGTGGAGGGTGGACAGGGGAGATGGAGGGAGGTGGCTGTGTGCAGTGGTTGAGGAGGAAGGAAAGTGGCCGGGTGTATGAGAAAGACTAAATCCAGGTTGGGAGAAGAAGCTGCTATGGGGGTGCAGGGGTGATCACTGACCAGCCTGAGGGAGAGAAGGTTGGGGTATCTAACTGTGACAGTGTCCACACCACCTCCCTCATCCTTCCAGAGGCCAAGAACAAACTTATGCAGTTCTCCCAGAGCCCAAATCAATGCCACCACTCATTAGCTGCAAAACCTTGGGCCGCTGCCTGACCTGTCAGGTGCCCATCCCCATAGTATGTAACCACACGCTGATATCTGCAAGGGAAAAGGCTCCCAGTGCCCTCCCTTGCTTGGGATCCCTGCTGCTTTACTGCCACAAGCACCTTTGCCAAAAAAGCACCTTAAATGCAGTTTTGAAAAAACCCTTTAGTATGACAAATGTGAAAAGACAACCACTGCTTCCTGCCAGTGAGGGCTGATGGTAGGAAACATCTTAAAGTCCCAGCGCTCAGGGCCGGAGAATTCATCCAAGAGAGCAGCAGGGCTCACACGACGGAGCCTGCCAACACCCCACGCGCCCACAGCAAAGCCTGGGTTTGGATGTTACCTTCGGAAGCCCACACTGGTGCTTCTGACTGGGTCCCACCGGCAGCCCCAGCCTCCCGGTCCCAAGAGATGGAAAGTGGCAGGAAGATGGCAAACCATCTCAGGCCACGCATATCCAATGTCAGATGGAACTGGTGGCAAAAATCAAGCTTCAGAATGAGTCACCAGCCAGACAACGGTCCCAGACCACACCATGGAATCCAGCTTCTTACTCCTGGATTCAAACCACGAACCCCCCAACCACCAATTCCACTAGGGAACTCATCTTCAAGAACACCTGCACACATACACACTTACGTGAATTGGAAGGTATTTACTACAGATTATTTGTCATGGCAGAGACTGGATACAATCCATAATTCACAGGTAGGGAGGGGACAGGTAGGGTAAACTGAGGTCCAGCCCAACAGTGGAGGGCTGAGCACTGAAGGAAGAACCGGGACTCACTCTGTATAATGACACGGACAGACTGCTGGACATGGACAGATTTATTAACTCACATAAAAACAGGAAGACAAAATAAACTCATATTTGCTTGCATCTGCATAAGGACTTTCAGAACAGACAAGAAATGAGTTGAAGTTGTTACCTTTAGGGGGTGGGAGGAGAATACAACAGAGGAAATGGGTGGAAGAGAGGCTTTTTGATGTATACTTTGTAAGTATCTTTAAAAAGTTTTTTTATTATGTTAATGTAATCTATTCAAAAATCAAAATAAATTTTTTAAAAAATCCAGCAAGAGAATAAATACAAGATGGAGAAGCCGTGACTTGGTCGGGTCACACATGTATGAAGGAGCCTAAGATATATGTGGATTTAACACGGAGGAGAATGTACCCCCAAACCACCAAAGTGACAGTATAGTTGTTGTTTTTTTAAAAATATGAATCCTCTGGAGTACAAAATACAAAGCAAAAAAGGGTAAAAGATACCAGCACAATGTTAGAAGCTAGGAAATCAACTTCACAAACGGAAGGCAGAAAAGTGAGGTACTGGATGGGGAGAGTGAGGACAGGGCCCAAGGACAGGACCCAAGGACAGGGCCTGAGGACCACAGTGATGCACAAAGATGAGGGCCCCCAAAGACCCAGAGGCACCAGGCTCAAAGCAGAGCTGCAGCCCCCCCTGAAAATAGATGTCACTAAACTTGGAGCAGTCGGACCCCAGGTCCTGGGAAGCACCTCACTCCCACCCAACAGATGACCAGAAGTTTACTGTCCATGGAGCCTGCAGAGTGGGTGGAGGTAAGAAAACGTGCTGGAAAGAGCAAGTGAACAAAGATCTGAGTCCAGAGCACTGAGTCTGCCCTCCACCGTGGGCCTCCCCAGAGGCCCTTTACTTTTTGAATCTAACACAAAGTAGACGCCCAATAAATACTTGAGGGAAAAGTGGTTAAAGGAATGGGGGATGTTTAATTTGGAAAACATGAGAGAACACATGGGATATCTTCAATCATTTCACACTGCATTCAAGAGAAATTCTGGTTTTCTATGGCCCCAAATTGAGCATCAACACCAACAAATGGATGCACCAGAGAAGGAAACATCAGCTGAGCATAAGCTAAGATCCACTCAGCAGGAGCTCAGAGGAGAGAGGGACAGAGATCAGAGTGGGAGTGACAAGACCTGGTCGGGTGTGACTTCCTCTGCTCACTAGCTCCAGGAGCTCAGGCAAGCAAACTGGACTTCAAATGTCTGCAGGACGGTGTGTGTGTGTGTGTGATCCTTCCTTCATTTGCCTCTCAGGTTAGACAGAGAATGCATGCGAGCTGCTTTGTAAATCTGTAAAATGCTACCCAAGTGTTCCTAGATATCATACATGACCTTATCCATAAGAATCGTCCAATATGGATTCAACCTTAACACAAGGCAAAGGGGACGGAGGAAATGAAAGCATTCAGAGGGCACTGCTGGGGGTTTCATGACTTCTCCAAGCCCTTCCAGGCCTCTGACTGCTGTCACATGCTCTGTGGCTTGGGGAGGGCAGCTGTCTCAGGCTCTCTAGCACTGAGGACCACACACCACCAGTTCCTCATCTCAGGGAGGAGGTACACGTACATAGATGGGAAGATTTGACTAGGAACACTGTAAGGCAAGAATACTTCATGTCCATTAAGCTCTGGTTGGCTTAAGAATACCCAGCAGAAACGTGGCTAGGCCAAAGCATGTAGCCGCTCCTGTGTCCCCTACCTGCCTTCCTAGTCCAACCCCAAACAGGGACAACGGCCAAGGTCAGGGTGTTTGCTCCAGGACCTCACGTACTGGGGCATCAGGACCGACTCCTGACCTGCATCTCTCCATGCCACCCACCACATTACCTGGCAGAGAGAAGAATGTAGGTTCTTCTCTCCTGGGCTTTTATTAAGTCATTTGGAAAGTGAGCCAGGCTGGATTCACCTTTGGCCTTCTATGCGTGGCCTCATAAGCCCTGAGTGGCTAAAGGCCAACAGAGAGGCCCAGGGAAGGTGAGATCATTACCACCTGCCAGGACTGTGAGGGGAATCTGATAAAGACTTAAAATGAATGGGACAGGGAAAATCCACACATACAGCTGGGTATACGTGGAGGAAAAACCCAAAAGGAAATTCACCAAGATATTACATTGCTTTGGGTAATGGGGCAGGAGATTTTTTTTTTTCTCTTGGTTATACTCTACTTTAGAGATTTTCTATAATAAACTTGAAATATCCTTAAAATTAAAAAAGACTTTAAAATCAAGCCTGTGAGTAGCACAGTGACATCACCAACTCCTGCTGGGGCATGAGGGCAGGCAGCTCTCAGGATGCCCCATTGGGCGGCAGGCTGCAGTCGACCTTCAGCATGGCTGACCTACATGTGTGCCTCAACACAGGATTTGTGGGTGGCCAGGAGGGGCTATAGGAACCCCACATACCGTATCCCTTCCTTCCCTGAAGGTATCCACATCTCTCCCCCTCAGACTATGGATGAACCTGAGGTAAGAAACAGGAGCTCCTTCCCACTAGAGAGGAAAGGGAGGAGGGAAGTGGGAGGTAGGAGGTGGAGAGGGGCCGGTCCAGGCAGGTGGCCCTGCGGTTCAGGAAGGCCAGAGCAAGGTCTGTGGGGAGCCGGGTGTGGGTACAGGGAGGAGAGAGTGGGAGGACAGGGTGGCACGCTCCAGTTGGGAGGTCATAACCTGTCTCAGAAACTCCACTGATGTGTTCCCCTTGTCTGGGGCTAGCAAGCAATTCTGAACACTTTAAAAAAAGAAACAGAAAACCAGACCTTATCCTTCCAAAGATATGAGGGTGTTTTGAAACCAGGAAAGGTTAGAGAAGGGGGAGGGAAGCAGACAGATTTTTATGCTCTGGTGACAAATGAGATTGCTATTTGTTGAAACCTTCTCCCAAAGCAGAGTGAGATATGTCTGGCTGGAGGAGAGGACATGCTTATTATCAAATGAAAAAGGAAAATAGGAAAGCGAAGGCCAGATTGAGACAATGAATACATGATAATGGGGAGCAGCCTTCTTAGGCAGAGGCTGAAAATAAGGTAGCCGATGGGGACAGAGATGTGAAAATCCTTCGGAGAAATAAAAAATGCTATGCAAACGTGGGACTGCAAGGATGCGTCATCTCCAGGCCCTGGGGAGTGGGGAGAGCAGCAGACCGAGGTTTTCAACCTTTAGGTATCCAACAGTTGTTTCCATGGGGCTTTTAGAAATTTTTTAAATACAAAATCCAACCTTTTTACCATTGTGAAAATACATATGTTGAACTCCCTATCTTTCGCTAACTAATTATTTGACTCTGGGATTTGCACAGTAGGTCCCCAAAGTAAGAGTGTCAATAAGCACCCACGTACTAGCAACTGGGGAAGGCAGGGGACTCGGGACAGAACTCAGTGGAGGCTGAGCTGGATGGTGGAGAGCCACCTCCATGGGGAGTGGGATCAGCTCTAGGACCTCAGGCAAGCTGCTCTCCCACAGGGCCTCAGGGACCTCAATGCAAAATGAAGTACAGAGGTCTCTAAGACCTGCCTCACCACCTGGCTATGAGGTTTAAACAAGTGCTTAGAATAGTGTCAGCCACAAACTGGAGCACTCAAAACATTAGCTGTTATGATAGGCGAGAACAATCAAAGGGGTGATCAGGACACAGGACGATGGAGCTCCAGGTGAGGGCTGGTGCCAGTGAGTGGTGGGATCTGGTATTCAGTGGTTCTAATTACATTCTAAACCAGGGAGGGCACACTGCAGCAAAGCAGGGTCTGGAGGGGTGGGGGGCCAAAGGCAAAAGGTAAAGTCTGAGGCACTGAGAATATTTCTTAATAGCGCCATAGTATTTAATACACTGTTGTGTTTGAAATAAATGTTCAAGTGAGAATTCTATTTTCAGAGAGACCATTAGTGGAACTTTTCTCAAATCTGATATCCTGGGGGAGAAATGCCTCTATCCATCAGATAATGTGTGGCAGCGAACAGATTCAATTTGAAATGTGGAGCCCAGCATCACGGCACACACCTGCCATCCCAGCAGCTCTGGAGGCTGAGGCAGGAGAAGCAAAAGTTCAAAGCCCCAAGTTCAAAGCCCAGAGTTCAGCAACTTAGTGAAACCCTAACTCCCTCCTCCTGTTTGTTGCCCTAAGCATCTCAGCAAGACCCTGTCTCGAAATTGAAAAAAATACATAAAATAAAAAAGGCTGGGGATGTGGCTCAGTGGTTCAATGTCCAGTACAAAAACAAATGAAAGCGGGAAGACTTCGGAAAGCCCTTGACTAATCTAAGAGCGCTGACAGGTTTAGATGGCCCCATCCCAACTCCTGGTCATGCAGAAGAGGGAGAGGGGAGACATATTCTGACTAGCATCTGATCATCACAGGCCCAAGGCATTCCAAATCCTCCCAACTCCTGCGGTCCAAACCCTTCTGATCCACCCCTGAGAGACTGGAGCTGTGACCACCCGCGCAGGCAGCATGATGAATCTCCTTCCTTCCTCACTCTCTTCCCGCAGAGCCCCGTGACTGAGAAGCCACCCTCAGGCCCCCTCCCTCTGGCTGCACACCCTCTGACCCGAAGGCCTGACTTACTTCTTCAGCCACTCCACGATGTCCTCGGCTGTGGACCCGTAGTTGTCATACTGGAACAGAAAACGGCCTTTCCTGAGAAACATGGAGAAACAGCATGGCTCAGCCGGGGATGTCAACGCCATCGGGGAGGGGGCAAGCGCCAGAAGGGAAGCAGGGGACTTACTCGAAATAGCAGATGGTGGGGTAGCCACGCACGTTGTACTCCTCCTTGATGTTTTCAAACTCAGAGGGGTAGACGTTCATCCCGGCCAGCACCTGGAGGGAAGGCAGATGGAACTAGCCCACCCTCTGCACCCTCGTCCTGTCTGTGCCTAAACACACTGTGTGTGTATGTGTCCATTCCAGAAAAGAGATGGGACAAAGTCTCAGACTGAAGAACCACCAGGGCCACTAGAGAGCCAGGCTGGCTAGCCATCTGGGACTAACAATGGAGAGCCCTGGAAGAGTCAGACTTCTGTGTCCAAGTGCTGCACTCCACACAGCTGCTCCTTTATGCCTGCCCTGTAGGGTGGCCATGCTTGAGGAAAAAGCAAAGTCCTGAGAGCCGAGGAAGAAACCTGGCCTTGCTACCGAGTTCAAGCAGGACCTGGAGTGGGGCTATGCCACCCAAATGCATTGTATGTCTTTCTGTCTGCCCAGTCAACTCAGGCTGTGCCCTTCTCCTAGGTTATGAATTAAGTGGCTTTCAGACACCACTGAGCTCAGTACAAGCCCCTCAGATACATCCTACATAGCTCAAGGCCATCCTCAGTCCTTACACTTGACCCATGACGTTCTCAGAACTCATGGCTCAGATGTGGCCAAGGAGACTGAGTGGTTCTCGGGTACAACATGAGAAACAAGGTATCCGAGTCTACCTCTCCTTCCTTCAGACTTTGCCATGCCTCCCTAACACCATCCTCCTGTTTGTGATGGTCAACCTCATCTTGGCTGACCATAACCACAGAAGCCAACAAGTTCTGGTTCCAGGGGTCCACCTGGCCAACACCCCAGAATTGGAAAAGAGTAGCTTTTGGTAGCTATGTTACTGACATGTGGCTAAGTACTAAGAACAACCCAGAATACAACATCCCCTGAGATTCCTCCCTTCCTGCAACAGGTCCCTTCTTCTCTAGGGCTGGGTGAGGCAGCAGGACTTGGGAATCTCTTCTTATAAGGGAACATCCCTAGCATGGACTGACAGGGGAGAACTGTCCACAGAGCAGGGTGGCAGAGAGGCAAGGGGAAAGGAAGTTCCAAAGGGCCAACAGCAGTTACGGCACAAAGAAGCAGCCCATGAAGCTCAATCTCACCATTTCCAATACATAAGGACACACAGGAAGAGAAAGGAACAACTGGTTTCAGTGGACAATGTACCAGAAGACAAGACCTGGGCAAGTCACCCTGCGCAAGGTTCCTTGTCTGGAATATGAGGATAATGATATAGTCACAGGGCTTGTGAGAGAATGGAATGGGATAACCCGTGTCAACAGCTTTAGCACAGAACTAGTGTTCAGTGACCATCAAGGGCCTTACTTCCTATAAATTTTCCGGGTGATGAAGACCACATGTGCCTCTGGTCTCTCTGTCCCCAGAGGCATATGGATATGTCTTTCCAACTTTTTCAAGTACCTAACACAATGCGTGGCATACAGCAGGCACATAATAAATGCTTGCTAAATCACTGATTTGTTTTTTTCCCAGGCTATTTTAGGATGCTGTAAAGAATAAAGGGAGAACAAACCTGAAACAGAACTTACTAGAAGCCCTGGAGCCCTCTAAAAGCCATCCTGCTCATTTCCCGATTGATTCAGCCTGTTCCAGTAATATTTGTCTACTTTAAAGTTCTTTTTTTCTGTCTAATTGATCTCCCTTGCGTCAGTGCACATTCACTGTAAGATTAATCGTACACATCCTCCTCTTTCATTACATCAGTTCCCTGCACAAAAACCTTCCAATCCCATTGAATATAGGCTAAAATCCAACTCCATACTCAGCCCATATGGTCCCAATCTCATTTTTAATCCGTTTTTACAAAACTCTTCCTTGTATACCTGCTAGGGTCTCAATTTTTTATTTATCTGGGAAGAAGACAGCCCGAGATTTCTGCACAGAAAAGAAATTGGACCTCTGCCTTCTCAGGCCCTGTGGAGCTCAGCAGCAGCTGGGAGCAGGGGCTCAGGGCTTAGGACTCCTGGGCTCAAGTCCTGACTCCCCACTTGGCAGACTCATATCCTCCTTGGACAAGTCACAGTGCCTCTTTGCCCTCAGCTTCCTCATCTGCAGCCACCATGTGCTTGTGGAGAAGATTAACTGAGATAATGTGAATAAACAAATAAGGTATCTTTTTTTTTTTTTGGCGTGTATGTGTATGTGTGTGTGTGTATAACTAAAGATTGAACCCAGAGCCTTGCATATGCCAGGCAAGTATTCCACTGCTGAGTAACACCCTGGCCTACAAGCAAAGCATATTTAACACTCTAGATGAATTAATTTTTTATTACTACCACTAAGAGCCTCTATGGTTCTTCCCATAGTTCCAGAATACACACACGGTTCTTGCCTGGCCCCCATTCTGTGCTTTCTGGTCCCCTTCCTAAGGATACCTGTTCCCCAGCTCTTGGGTACCACTCAAGACTCATCCATCCCTTACGGCAAATCAAATCTCACCTCCCTGGGAAGCCTTTCCACATCACCATTGCTTGGGGTGACTCTTAATTCTCTTGAGTTTCTGTAGGACTTCTGTGTGACTCTGGAGGCACTAGTTAGTTAATGAGATATACATTTTTTGAACAACTATGCATACTTTTTGGAGTTGGAGTTTTTGAAGCCATGTGAGGCAAAATACCTGGTCTTTGGTCTAAGGCAAATTTAAGGTCACAACCCCTAAGCTAACACACGTGTGTGGGGTTGTACGGCTGGCACACCTGACACGTTCTTTTTTACTTTCAGCCCTCAGCCAGGATGAATCATGGAAGCTACATGATGCAGGGAGCACGTGAGCTTTTCCCAAGGGAAAACAGAGGCAAGACAGTGTGGCCCAAAACATGGACAACATTTCCACCTAACTGAACTGTGGGATACACAGAAAGGAGAAGGACAGAAGGCTGAGCATGTTAGTTGGGGGCAGGGGACATTATTCTGGAAAAGGCTTTAGCTGCCTATGAAATTGGGATTCTATTCAGGAGGTGATGGAGTGCTACTAAGGTCTAAGTAGTGCAGCTTTTATTACCCGGCTGCTTTTATTCTGTATATGGGTGGGGCACGGTTCCACTCCTTCTCCAAATGTCAAGAGCCACCTGTGAAACATGCAAATTAAGATATAAAATAAATTCATTACTTGTAAAAAAAAAAAAAAGTGAATAGCCGAGATCAGCATGGAAGCCCACTGAGTGGGAGAGTCTGGTATCTGAGAACTTGTACAGTGGCAAGCCTGCTGTAGGATGGCCCAAATACATATGAACTCCCACCCAGCTCTGCCAAAGGTCCGGCACAGCGCCTGAGATGGGTGTGGTCTGGCAAGATGCCAATCAACCTGTTGACTACAAGACATCATGAAGCAAGACTCCACCCCTAAAACCTTATCCCTGCCTTTCACATACCCCCTTAAATAAACAACCAGAGCCATTTTTTTAGGGTTCTCTTCCAGCTCCTGTGTGGACCGAAAGATCCTATCAGGCACTCTGCTTTGAAAATCTATTCTCTGCCTCTTATTTCTTCACTAATTACTCCAGACTTTATTTTCTCAGGTGGCTTATCCCTTCTTGAGCAGGAAACATTACCCTGGTGAGGTGCTGGCCTCCTTGCGACACCTCAAGATACTCAAATCCTCAGATGCTCAAGTCTCTTACTAAAAGTGGAGCAGCATTTGCACGGAGCCTAAGCAGATTCTGCCATGTGCTTTAAATCATCTCTACGCTAATACGCGATACAAGGTAGATGCCATATAAACAGTTGTGATGCTGTATTGTTTAGGGAATAATGACAAGAAAAATAAAGTGTGTACATGTTCAGTAGAGAGGCAATCTCTTTCCATATTTCAACCCACAGTTGATTGAATCTATGGATGCAGAAACATACATAGGTCTGACTCCACAAAGGACCAGCTGTATAGGGGGAAGTTGTCGGGTAGGGAGACAAGTCAGAGTCAGAGCCTTTGACAACCAGTGTGCCTAAACAGAGCCTGAGCCAGGACGGTGGGCAGGGGCAAGAAGGACTTGAGAGAAGAGATGCTTGATGAGGCCACAACACAGGACTTGCTCTTGCAGAAGCCTGGGCGACTCAGAAGGGGACTTGAAGGGAAGCTGGCAATAGTGGTCTGAGGGAAAGATGCTGAAGTGTATTTTAGATATCCTGCATTTGGGACAAAGAGGAAAAAAATCTGGACTGATGTTAAGCAAGCTGTCATATGTGGTACTGGAGCTTAGGGGAAGAACTTGGGCTCACCAGAGCTACATTTTGCTGAAGCTATGGACAGAGATAATTTCTGAGGGACAGACCATAGTGACAAGGAAAGCATGGTACCAAAGGCCCATGTTCCACATGCCAGAAAGAGAAAGCAGAGTCTTGGAGCACCCCCACCCAGTGAGTGGGAGGAATGGGTTCAGGCCAGTGGGTGGAGGGTCGGTCCTCTATATCTATCACATGCTCCATAGGCCACAGAGCTATTCCTACACATGGGCACCTCACAACAACCTAGCGAAAGGGCAGGGTTGGCATTCATCAGGCCCATTTCACAGATGGGGCAATGGAGGCTCCAAGGCAGAGGAGCTTGCCCAAGATCTCCCAGCTGGTTGGCAAAAGCCAGCACAAGAGTCTGATCTACACGAATCTGTCACCAGGACTGCTCCCTTTCTCAGTGTTTGCACCCAGGCTGGTCCACTGTGGTCAAGGTGAACAAGACACCAGGGCAAAGCTCTGAGGCTCAGCGTGGACATGGATAATGGTAAGGCTGGGGAGAGGAGGCAGACAGGAATGGGGCTCGTTCTGAGGGCTGCCGAGACAGGGAGCAGCTCAGCTGGGGATGAGGATGTCAATTAGCAAGCAGTGGGGAGGACAGACGCGATGACTCACCAGACATCAGTGACAGCCAAAAAGAGGCAGATCTGAATCTGGAAATGGCAAAGGCCGCTCATCCCTGACCTGGCCTGGCTTCCTTCTTATGACATCACCACATTGGATACCTCCCAAGAAACCTGTAGAGGAGGAAGAATTCTGACCTTTGCCACAAACGCAGCCAGCCAAAAAGGGTTCAAAGATGATGGAGATGAAGAGAGGACAGGAAGCTCGAAGCTGGCTGGGTTTCAGTGGTGCGAAGGGGCGAGTGTTTGATTCCTGGGGAATAGTAGCCCATCTGCGAGCCAGGCTGTGCCGTGCATGTGAAGACAGAAAGCAATCAACACCTCTGGTCGCCAGCCCCTCCAGCCCTGGGGAGCTGCCGCTTTACCATGAGCCCTGGCCCCCGGAAACCTCCTAAAGCAAGTGGTACCCATGGTGGCCAGGGGCCTTCCCCTTTTATGTATCTGGGAAGGGTTAGAAAAAATTTTCCTAAAAACCTAAAGGAAAATGGAACAAGATAAACCTCAAGCAATGATACACAAGCAAGGAAACATGAGTTCATAACACAGATGTCTTGAGCACAGGCAACCAAGCCCTGGCCACTGCTGGCTTCAGTCAAGCCTCCTGACTCCTGCAGTATCATCCAGCGACCTTGAAGGAGCACCTTTGCACCTCTAGACTGAGGCCCAGGCATGACAGCAGCTCCTCTGAGCACAAGTGCTCTTCAGAGCCAACCTTGCAAAAGAGGTTGGTGTGAACCCGAGGCCCA
This sequence comes from Ictidomys tridecemlineatus, assembly GCF_052094955.1. NCBI lineage: Eukaryota > Metazoa > Chordata > Mammalia > Rodentia > Sciuridae > Ictidomys > Ictidomys tridecemlineatus. The sequence goes on from NC_135479.1 coordinate 145,325,849, forward strand.
CAGGAAGGTCCCAGTCCCAAGAACTTCCTTCCCCCATGTTCCTGTCCTTAAATACTAAAGTTCTGGATTCCCTTAAGAGAGGAGAACGGGGCTGGAGTACAGCTTGGTGGTAGAATGCTAGCCTGGCATGCACCAGGATCTGGGTTCAAGCTTTAGCCCACAATACAAAACAAAATGCGGGAAGCCAGACATCACTGTACATAAAGAGCTTAAAATAAAAATACCCATGAGTGATAAACCACACCTTTGTTCCTCCATCACATGTTCACCTCCTGTGAACCAGGAAGGTCACATGTCATAATTAGTATCCCACAGTGAAGAGTGTGATATGGAACAAAAGCTAGGACGGATGCACCTGGCCGGGCACATTAGATAAGCTCTGTGGCAGCAGGGGAGAGCGCCCAGAAGAAGACTGAGTTTGGCAGCAGATGCAGCACCGGCTAAGGATGGTCCATAAGTGGCACGTGATTGGCATCAAGTCCTCTTCTGCTTTGATGGGGCTGGCTGGGATAATTCACGATCTGATTTGGGGCTGGAGCTATTTATCCAACAGCCCCACAGAGTTTGGAAGTCAAGCCGAGCAGTTTTCTGCACAGGCAGGGAGAACACAGTGGGTAATTAAGTCTTTACTCCAGGCTAAATAATCTTAAAATATGGTATCTATTGAGGCACCAAAAATGTGCAGTGGAATTTCCCCAGAGTGATGCGCCTGCCCCAAGGCCAAACATCTCCAGGCAAGCTTCTAGAAATTCATTAGTGAGAAGCAAGCAGGACCCTGGTGTTGCCCCAAAATGAGGTCAAAAGAGAAAGCACCGGTTCTCTGCAAGCCAGTTTTTCAGTTGGCTAGTGGCCATCCCCACATCCAGATGCTGTCACTTAGATTTCACAAGTTCCCTTGGAATTAATCACCACTTCATTTGATCCCTAAGGATCATGATGCAATTTCAAGACCTCAGATCTTTCTAAATGGGACTTGGGCCAGCCCCACTGAGATGGCCTCTGACACCCTTCCACGAAAGGTGTATGGATCTTTTCATGCTCCAAGAGGAGCCAGTCTGTTGCCACCAAAAGAAAGCACGCCACTCAGGGTAAGTATAAAAATAAATAGACATCTATCAAAAATAATTGGAGGCAAGATTTCAAAGAGATATTTGCATATCCAAGTTCCACTGCAATCATTATTCACAACAGCCCAGAGCTGGAAGCAACCCAAATGTCCATTAACGTGAATGGATAAAGACGAATGAATCAAGAAAGTGTGGCACATATAAACAGTGGAATATTCTTTAGCCTTAAAAAAGGAAAACCCATCACCTGCTACAACCTGGATGAACCTTGGTGATATTATGCTAAGCAAAATAAGCTAGTCACAAAAGGATAAATATTTTATGACCATTCATATGAAGGATCTAAAATAGTCAAAGTCCTTAAAAAAAAAAAAAGTAGAAAGGTTTTTATAAGGCTGGAGGTAGGGAGGGAAGGGGAATTCATGATTCATGGATAGAGAATTCAGTTTTGCAAGATGAAAAACTTCTGGATGTCTGCTTCACAATGATGTAAATATATTTAACATTACTGAACTGTATACTTATAAATAGCTATGTTGTCAGTGAAATAGTGCTTGTCACAGTAAAATAAATAAATAAATAAATAAATAAATAAATAATTGGGCACATAGCACAGAAGAAAAAACCTGGCAGAGACAGGACAGCAGAGAGCACCCAGTGATTGATCCTCAGCCCTCCTGGGTGAGGCCTAAACTTCCTTCTGTCTCATGAACACCTGGCCTTCTCTGTACCATCCTGGTTGCTCTGACTTCTCTGATGGCCTCACTGGCTCCTCTCCCTGTCCCCTGAAGATGGGCATCTCCAGTGCACACCTATCTTCAACCACTTCCCGCCCTCCCTCCTTCAGGAATCGCCTGCGTCCTGGGTTCCTAGCTCCCCTTCCGGGCTTGCCCCTTTCTTCTCTGCTTTCTGTGGTTGTTTTCATCAAACTGGAACACAAAGCCAGGCAGGGATGGTGGAGGGGAGCTGGACAAGGCACGGCCACTCTAAGCCTGCTCCGTGCTTCTATTCCACCCCACATGTCCTCAATCTCCTTCTTGGCCACTGGGTTCCTCAGACCTCTTTAGAGCCCACCCCAACAATTCTGGTCCCCTGCTGTTCTGCCCTGGACATCTGGCCTCTCGGCATTATCACAGGTGTGGCTTGCTGGTTTCTTTACTATTTCATCACCCGCCTTGGACGGGTGCCAAACTCCAGGTCCCAGCAATTCTGTTGAGCTATTTCTCGACCTTCACAGAGAACAGACGTCTGAGACACATGCAAAGCTTTGTTTTAGAAGCCATCTGGGTGGCAGGGTCAGGACCCCCTCATCATTTCAACACCTGCCCTCCCTCCGCACCCTGCCCCTGTGAAGCCTGAGGGCCACCCAGCTCTGCTGACCCATGGTGCCTCACTTACGAAGTGGCCTCGCAGCTGGGTCGCAGCCTTCTGGAAATGCGGCATTATCCTCTTGCACATGCTGCACCCTGGTCACAGATGGGAGAAAAAGCAACCCTGGTTATTGTGGGGAATCTGAACTCTGCCCTCCTCCCCTCAGGCTGTCCTCTACCCCATGAAGCACAGCGCTGTCCTGGGCCCTGGGAACGCAAAAGGAACAGGGGACAGAGGCCTCAGGCCCTCAGAGAGCTTACAGTCTCAGTGGCACAAAACAGGCAGGGCCCAGAACGCCCTCCATGATGTCAGACTGAATAAGCAAATCTGCCATGAGTGGAGGGGGGCACAGCCAGCAGCACAGCTCCTCGTGGCTGGTGAGCACAAGAGGAATTCAGGCAACCAGGACACTGTGCATGAGAAGCAGTCTCCTCATTCACAGTGAAAAGCAGCCCCTCACCAGCAAGGGACTATAAACATACTGGAGGCAGAAACCACTAAGAAGGAAAAAACTGTGACCATAAAATGACTTTTGGGATTTTCATGGCTCTTTTCCCCTCCATTAACAGGGATAATTAAGCAATGACCAGGGCAGGCCAAGCGTGAACGGCACTGGCTCCAGCCTGCAGGAATAGCTCCAGGCTGACTCGGGACATGACGCTAATCTTCCCTCGACTTGCTAAAGCCATAACCAAGTCATCTCCTCTCTCTGGGCTGTTTCTTCTTGTGGCCAGATGACCTCAAGCCTCTCCCGGTTCTGACACCAGAGGACCATGTGACACTTTGGCTCAACCCTCTCTGGGGTTTCTATGGTCCACATGGACACCTTCCTCTCCTGAGGTGGTAATGTCCCCAGTCTTGGGGGACTCCAGGTCAGACTGGCCAGATCCCCAAGATCTGCTACGACCTCAGAAAGATCTTGATTTAAGCCCAAACACGGGACGCTACGTTTCTGCACTGACCGCAATGGACATGAAAAGCAGTTTCCTCAGCCACCGGGAATTCTGACATGCCAGGCTGTCATCCTTTCTGACAGCTGCTGTGCTGCATAACAGGCTTTCAGACGCATCTGGAGGCCACAGAAACCAAAGCTGCCTGGGACCACCCATCAGGCTAGTTCTCATCTCCACTTGGCAGGGCTGGGCCAGGGCCCCCGTGGCAGCAGCCTGAAAAACTCTAATCTACGTCCAGCTAGCACGCTGGCAGGCCGCGAACACAGTAATCCAGGTCAGAGGGGTCTCCTGCGCTCGAGGCCAGGCACAGACACTAGAGAACCCGGAGGAGGTGCAGTTCCTCCTGTACCACCTGAACCTTCCCAGCACCAAGTCTCCTGGGCAAGACGCAGGTACAGGAGATTCTGACAAGAAACATCAAATGCCCCACGGCCCCTCCCTCAAGTTCCTGCCTGACAGGTTCGTAGGTACACACACACACACACACCCCATGCACACAGGAAGTGGCTAGAGCCTGGCCCTTGGCATGAGTCACTGAGAGGAGACACGTCGGCTTCCTACTTCATGGTGGAAAAACCCTTCAATAGGAGAAAAAGGATGCCACTCCACTCCCAGAAGGGAAACAAAGGGTGCACAAGCTGCCTTCCTCTCATTCTCGGCCTCTGTGCTCAGTGACTTGAGTGTGACACCCGCTGGGCCAATCATCCATCAGGAGTTAACTGCTCACCTGTCTCTACACTGTGGTCTCTCTTCCAGCTCTACCCAGCTGCAGCCTATAGCAACCTTACCTTTCCTGTTCCCCAAACAGGTGATATGCCAGCCAGCTGTCCCCAAGGGCAGAGGCCAGCAATTCTGAGTGAAATTATTGAAAGGAAGAGGAGAGGAAGGAATAATATAGGAAGCTGCAGGCCAAGCCAGTTTCCAATTTAACTTTACCAAAAATAGAGCTGGTAGTATGATTCCTATCTGAGTTTATCTTTCAGTGGATTCAACTGGGAGACAAGGGAAAAGGTAAGACTAATTATCATTCCCAAAGCCCAAAAGTCAGAGCAGACAGCCCTTTTATTTTCTCATTAATTCAGTGAACAAACATTTACTGAATAAGCAGGTCCTGGGGACCCAGATTCCTTGTCACAATGAAAGACTCCTGCTGCCTCTGGGTTCATTCACTCCACATGCGATCAGAGGCTCCGAGTCCTAACAGACATCCCAGGCTGGGAATTGCTTTGTATCCAGGAGTAAGCTAAATTATGAGGCTAGGCTGTGAAGGCTGGATTGGACTAGTGTAATAAAAGCACAAGTTTATTTCATTAAAAACACATATAACAAAAGAAGTCCCAGGATCCCTGGGACCTTGGAGGCCATGCAATCTGATCCTCCACCAAAAGTTAACTTAGCAACTCAGTTTTCTCTCCCTCCCCCACCACTAATATACTCTGTGACACTTAGAAGTTCCTAACTTCCCCCGCTCCAACTTTCTATTATAAAGATAATCACTGTGCTCACATCTCTGCCATGATGAATAGGAGAGGCACACTGCAAGGCAGCCTGGAGAGTGGGTGGGGCCAGATAAGCATCAGATGCAAACTGCTAGTGAACCGTTATTTCAAAATGATTAATGTCACTCCACAAAAACCTGCCTGGTTGTACCATAATCCTGCCTTGTGACATCCACTGCCTATGGATACACACCCTGATTCATTTCACCAACATGTTGAGTCCTGAAGGGTTTTAAGGTAAATCAAAGGAGGCCCCACCATTCCAGGGTCTGTGGAGGCAGGGTGACCCTTGAAGTAATTCACAGCTGGGCAGTTAATAAGATCTCTCCAAACCGGGCATGGTGGTGCATGCCTGTAATCCAAGCAACTTGGGAGGCCGAGGCAGGAGGATTACGAATTCAAATCTAGCCTCAGCAACTTAGTGAGGCCCTGAGCAACTCAGTGAGACCCCGTCTCTAATAAAATATAAAAAGGGGATGAATCCCTCTGAGGAGAAACAGGGTAAAACCAACTAGTGAACATTAATAAGGAGAATAAGCCAAGGTTAAAGGCTTTCTGGGCAGAACAGGGTCTGCAGGTGAATGCCAAGGCCCCATCACACAGGCAGGAACCCCCTTGGGCCTGGGAAAGTCTGGAGAGGAGGTCTGGGCTGGGGAGAAGCTGTTGTCACGACAAGCCAGGCAGTGTCACTGTAAACCCCATGGTAGAGCATCTAGACAGGGATCTCATCACCATCACTAGCACAGAGGGGAAAACTCAGGCAGGAGGAATCGAGATGAGCTTCTGAGAGTCAACTGAAGGGCTGGGGATGTAGCTCAGTGACAGGGTGTTTGTATGTGAGGCTTGTATGTATGGATGGATCCGAGCTGTAGCATCATAAAAAAAAAGACAGAAAATGAAAAAATAAAATAAAATAAAAAAGGGAGTGGTGGTGGTAAACAGAAGCCTGGTACCACAGCCTGTGCCACACACACGCAGGTATACCCACCTCCCTCCACCAGACACCCTCCTCTCTCCAGCCTTCAAGCAGACAGTGACTCCTCTGGCTTCCTGAAGGGCATGTGCAGACCCCAGAGTCTAAGTCCAAAGGGCCTTACCAGGCTTTTATTCAGATTTCACTCTGGGTTGGGACCCCTGGGACTGCAGGGATGGCCCTGCAGCTGAGAGTGTCTGTCACAACCACTCAATCTGCTATTATTGCTCAAAAGCAGCCACAAAAAAAAAAAAAAAAAAGTGACAATGTATAGGAAGGGCTGTGTTCAATAAAACTTACTTACAAACATAGTGGCCAGCTATCGGCCACAGTTTGCTGATCCTTTATTACAGACTCATGATGCAGTAGGTATAGTCAATAACTTTGTAATAAAACAGAAGAGTGTGTATACTACATCTGGTAGAGAAGCTGGCGAGTGGTAAGGGTAAGTAGTGGTAGTGCAGGTAGTAATCCTAATGGTGAAACTTATTTACATATAACATTATACTTAACAGTACTGGGTTGCAATATAAAATAGTTTTAATTCTGTGAAATGCAATCAAAAAGTTTGAAAGACACTGCTCTAACTCAACCCCTTCTCTTACAGATGTGGAAACTGAGACCCAGAGAGATGAAGAACTTGGCCAAGCTCATCCATCGGCTGTTAGCATAGCTGGAATTAGATCTTGGGTCTTCTGGTTGTCATTCCAATGAACCTTCTGCCATTCCACACGGCTTAGGGGCTCATATAAAGATGAAGCCCAGTTCTGGGGCCAACTTTCTCTCTGCTTTTGGTTCCCCCACCTCTCCCAGAAGGATGCAGGAGGCAGAGCTGAAGGAGTTATAGCCTCAGAGACAGGCTAGGCTCCAGATGGTAAGAAGCAGTGTCCCTGAGGGACAGCAGCATCACCGAGAGGGAGACTGAGGGCACATGGGTCTGTGGGTCTGTGGGGGGGCAGAGGAGCGCAGGAAGGTGAAGCCAACTCTCCTGTTGTGCCGGGCGGAGCTCTAGGTGAAGAGGACAGAAGGCTGCCAATTCTAGTGCAGACAGCACCAACGTGGACAGCAGCAGAAAGAGCCAGTGAAAGGCCAAGAGAAAGGCCGAGGTGCAGGTGGACCAACAGACAGAGAGACCAGGGCTGGCTCCCAGTTGCCCCCAGGAACCCCAGCCACCCGCCACACTCAGAGACTGAGAGACAGACTCTGGCCCAAAGAACAGTTCACTCACAGGGGGCATAAAACATCATGAGCAGAGGCTTCTCTTCCTTCTTCAGGAGTCGTCTGAAGTCCTGAGGCACAAAGAGAGACAACACTGGCAGGTCACATACAATGCCCAACAGGATGCCACCTCCCCCTGCCTCTGCCCAGCAGGAGGTCAACACATCAGAAGTCACACTGACACAGCCTTAGCACATAGGAGCTGGAAGAATCTCAGAGTGGATCTATTCTAGACCACCCTTACGTATTATAGAGGGGGAAACTGAGTCCCTAAGGAGACTCGAGGGCCACTGGTACAGAAGCAGGCTACTGGCTTTACTTTTGGCTCCATCTGAACAATAAAAGATGTCAAGGAGCTATTTTTGTCCCAAATCTATTGAAAAGATGGCCCCTTCATGTGACTTTGGGAATGGTTTTTGTGGTAGCGAAGGTAGCTGTTTTCTTGTTTGTCCCACTTGGCCAGATGAGGATCTGCTGGCTGTGGTCACGGGGTCAACCCATGTCCACTCATCTCTTCCCCAGCTCCATCCGTGTCTACTGTACTCACGGTGGTGGGGGGGGGGCATAAAGATGAGGCCTGCCCCGCCCTCCAGGAGGTTACAGCCTAAAGGCTTCATTCTTATTTGCAAAATCCTTAGATCAGAGCTTGGCACATTATTAAGCAATATATAATGATTTGTTAAATAAACACAATAAATGTAAAAAGGACAAATGGTTACAACAATGCTAATGGTAAGACATAAGTGTCAGCAGGATAGAGGCTGTTCTTCCAACAAGAGCCAAAGATGGATGAGAAAAAGCGGGTCCATCAAGGGCGAAGAAGCAAGCAGACATGGCATTATTTTGATGAAAATGAGCTCCTCTAACCAGTTTTCACTAAAGAAAATTAGAGGTTTTCTTCTTCTGAATAATAAGAAAAATAAGAGAAAAACTCAAAATGTAGCTTCTGGCAGCAACAAGGCATTAGGTAAATAAATGATGGCACACTCCACACAATGGAACACCACCACAGCATTACGAAGGGCGATGAGAAACACTTAAAGCCATGATAAGATGTGCATGTTACATTAAGCAGGGAGGGGGAGCCAGTTACAAAACGGCACTAAAATGTACCAACACTTTTGTGAGTAAAAATATTTATGTATGCATTACATTAAAAGCCTAGAAGGCTTACAAAACATATCAGCAGTGGAAATCTCTCAATGAAAAGGTATGGGATGATGTGTGGGTTTTTAAGGCTTACGTTATATTTCTCTATTTTCAACAACAAATGTGTGTTACTTAAAAATTTGCTGTTAGATTAAAAAAAAAAGATTGCAATTTTTTGGTGAGGTTCTCAATAAATCCTGAAAAAGTTTACTCTTATTTACGTAACTAGAGGGTTTAGGCATTGGTTCTCAAGCAGGATTGGTGACCAAGCGATTACCAAGACAACCAGAAAGGGTCTCTAAATGATCATGCTGTTTATTTGGGAGTAAGCAGGGAGCACTGGGAGGTTGATCAGGCCAGCATGGTGGCCAGGGACAAGTGCAAAGGGAATGGGATAAAGGGGAATTTTTAAGGGTAAAATGAAGAGGATGACATAAGTTATTTTGAAAAAATAATCCTTGGCCACGAAGATCAATTACAAGGGTGCCATCAGTCCAAGGGTTGACCAGTCATTGGGTAGATGTCTATGCAGAAGTATTTCAGGTATAAAGCTGCAGTACCTTTGTGCAAGGATGTGGTTCTGATGGAATCTTTTGCACCAGTTCCTGTTGTCAGGCATAAATGCATATAAGAACCTCTCCTTCCTAACTTCACGGCTTTATTTATTTTATTATTATCTTGTTGTTGTTAGGGCTTCACATGTATGACTCCATTTTGATTCTGACAACTTTCACACGATATATTTGACCCTAACTAGGGATGACAGATACAAACACTTTAAAAATTACCTCTGGGATCTCTGGAGAGAAAACCCGGTAAAAGATGTGAGAAGAAAAGGTTTTATTGAGCCTGCAGCAATTTGGTTTCATATATTGAGTAGTAATAAATATTACATGCAAAAGATGCTTAATTGCTTTCACCAAGTATAGAATTCTAAGCCTACAAATTCAATCAGTAATTCAAACCTGAAATTGAACCTATAGTTATTTTATGTGGGGATTCTAGAAGCAGAAAAACAGCTACACCTTGCATTTCTGCATGAGAGAAAAGAGCATAAAGAATATCAACAAGATTACTGACAGGGGTGAAGAAAATACTTCTGCTTAATATTCCTGCAGCTATGGAAGAACAATCTTAGGAAGTTCAGGACATGACATTTGTGATGGGAAGGTGCCAAGCAATTGCTTTCCAGAGAAGCTAAAAATATTTATCATCTCAGGAGCAACAATCAGTTTGGGCACTTTGTTTTTTCGTATTCTGGGTACCATGCCACCCTCTTCTGACACTTGCCCCACTCCCCTCTCACACATGCCATGTCTTATAAAGACTACTTTCTAGCTGGCCTATACTGGCACTTCTATCCCAGGGAATGTTGATGCCCAGCCCCTTAAACCAAATCACCACAAACTGACCTCTTTGGATTGCCCACAAGATCACATGTGACCTCTGGAAAGTAAGGTACCATTTCCTTTTGTGGTAGGGAGTATTAAGAGCAGAGTCAGGGTTGTGGCTCAGCGGTAGAGCGCTTGTCTAGCACGTGTGAGGCTTTAGGTTCGATCCTCAACACCACAAAAAATAAATAAACAAAATGAAGGTATTGTGTCCAACTACTTCTAAAAAATAAATATTAAAAAAAAAGAGAGAGTAGAGTGGACCTTACTCCCAGCTACTCAGGAGGCTGAGGCAGAAGGATCGCTGGAGCCCACAAGTTTGAAGGCAGCCTGAGCAACACAGCAAGACCCTGTTCTCAAAAAATGAATAAATAAAGACTGTGGGTTCTAAATCTCCATGTTATATGACATTGGATAGTTGGTATAACTCACCTCCAAAACTGTGGGACAAAATAAATATTTCCTTCTTAAAAAAAAAAAAACAAACAACTCAATAATTTTAAGTGAAAAGGGAGATGAGGCAGAATAAGAGTAAAGTTATGTTTTATTTTACCACAATAAGAACAAGCATTCTCTCTCCATCTACAATGATGCCGCACAGACCACGTGAAACTTAACAGAGAAGTCCTTGCCCAGCCCCATGGGAAGGCACAGCTAAGCCAACAGGGCACTGATACAAACAGGTGAGTGTGGATAGGATGCACACTCAGGCCAGGGGAGGGGCAGCCCGGAGCTAGGGCAGCTAGCTAGCTACAGCTAGGAAGGGAGGCAGACGGTAAGCTAGGCCTGCCCTTCCAGCCCTCCATGAGTCAGTTCTGGAAATTGAAGTTTAAGAGGATAAATAACGTGTTCAAAATTACATGATGACTCAGAATTATAGAGACCTGACCCATGTCTTCGGTAATTCAACCGAAATCAGATTATTTATTCTCACATTATTCTTTAAAAGAGAAAAACAATCCACTTTAAAAAACAAGTCAAAAAATGCAAAACCAAGCCCAGCAACATCTAGATTATATAACAAGAGGATATTTATTCATTCATTTAATTATCTTTATGAGCTACTAACAATCAGACCCTGAGCCTCCCAGGCTAGGCAAGCACTCTATCACTCAGCTACACACCCAGTAGGGGGATATTTGAAATAATATTCTTGAAAAGAAAATAAAACATGTTAAAATAAATTAAATAAGGTGTTGAAGGATGGAGAAAGTCCTCAGGCAGTCAACCTGTAACTTATTGATTATATCACAAAGCTGAGAAGGGGAATCGAACATTAGGGTCCTGGTCCAGTTCCCCTTTCTCAGCTCCTCGGCTCAGCTCCTCTGGAGGCCAGGTACAGCCGAAGCTGCACCAAATCAGAACTGAAGCAGAATAGATTACCTTTTCACTGTCAATGTGAACAACATCTTTGGCTCCAGGATCTTCCTCCCACAATGGAGGCCCTTTTGGATCCTTCAGAAAGGCCACTATGGACTGAGGAGAACAAAGAGAAAAAAATGTGTTTTAGCCAGGAAAAGAGGGAGGTGGGGAAATAGGGAACTGCCCTGTTTCCCTGCCTGGAGTCCCAGGTACATGCAGTGCAGAGCTTGGGACTGTATGTGGCATATGCATGAAGGGTGAGCTATTTCCTTTGTCTGCTGACATCATTGCTAAGTACACCCAAATGCTAAGTGCCCCTAAGCACCTCCATCACTCCCACCAGGCTTTGTCAAGCACATGACACCTTCCTGTTCAGCTGATCCATACTTAATTATGCATTTTCATGGAAAAAAAATAGAAATTTCAGACAATGAACTCGATTATTCAAACCAGAGACACACTAGTGCTTCTACTAAATCTTACCTCCTTCAAGAAGACTTTCCAATTTAACTGAATAAAGGTCTCTAGCCTTGTCCCAAGTAGATACTTCTGCATTCCTGCAGCCACTTAAACCGTCAATCTCATAAGCAAATAAACACACTTACTTATTACCTGCTTGCTATTTCTAAACTGGTTGTGGAATAGGTTGGATCCTGACTATCCTCCGCTGAGTCGATCAATGGTCCCAGCCTGGGAAGCCCTCAGGGCAGGGTGCTCGTCAATATGGCCAGGAGCTCTGCTATATTTCTCTCCCTGCAGGCCCTCCTTCTAGACCAACGGGAATAAGGCTAAAGAGCTTAGCTGGCCTTTGACATGTGGACCACTGACCCAGATCTCCACTCCTTCTGGGGAAGGTATCTGAGGGGCAGAGAAGAGGAGCACTGTCCCCCTGCTGCCCTCCCTGCCCCACCTGCTGCGCTTTGCTGGTGTGGACAGATGTAGCATTCTCTTTTCCTTCAGGCGGTCACTCTGGGAAATGACTCTCAGTCTGTGAGAACCAGGAAAGGTTTGCCAGAGACCAGTCACACCTCCACCCCTCCCACCCTGGAGGGAGTTGCTGGCTTGTGTCAACACACAAGGCTCTCCAAGTCCACAGTTTGATAGAGGGAAATCCTGTTACTTCAGTCAACTTTGAACAAGCTCCAATGAGCAGATGTTAAACTAGGGTGTGTGTGTGTGGAAGGGGTGGGGTGCTGGGGTCTGTGTGCACATGCTCATGTGTTTTGGGAGGGAGGGGTCTGAGGTGAGAAAACACCCCTTTAATGAGATGCATTCAGCCCATCTGCTGGTCACACATAAAGAGGACCTCGGCAAGGCTTACCATTTCTGCAACCTCCGATGCGGAAAGAACTACTAGGGGAGAATGGGAGACTGCCAAGCCTTTATAGGGTCTCATTCAGGTAGCACTTCTGAATGAAGTGCTGTTCAAATGAAACTGTGAAGTACTTCCTGGCAAGGGAAGAACAGCCATTTCTGCCACAGTAAAAGGCAGATCTGTCCTTGCACAGTCCCTTGTCAATGCTTCACCGTGACAAAATGAGCCAAAGTGGAACTGGCAGCACCTTCCGGAAGCCCACACTCACCCACAGCTGTGTAGGTGCCTGCCCACGTGGCATGTGAGGAAGATGCTAGTGGGTGCCCACCAGCCTGCTGTTCCAGAAATACCTGGTGTAGGTGTCCTCAATCTAGGGTGCACTATGGACGTCAGGAGTGTGGAAAGCCCCAGCTCACCAAGCTCAGCTACTGCACTACATGCACAGAAATGTGCATATAGTGCAATGATTGTCAGTGTGCAATGATTGTCAGTGGGATCAATGGGTTGGGAGCTGCTCTGGGGGACTCCTGTCCCCACACCCTGCATGAGCTAAGCTTATGTTAGCACAACTTCCTCACCACCCCTCTTCCTCATCAAGAAACAGAGACAATGTCAATGGAAAAAGAAACGGCCTCTTTTAATATAACAACTGCAACAGTCACATTTGTGACCTTCTGGTTTTCAGGGGAGATTATTCTCATTTAACAGAAGTGAACAATCCCATCTACAGGTTCTCTCCCACTGGTTTAACTGAATGAGATCCTGGTGGAAAGGTCTGCAAGGAGCAGCACCAGGGAGTCCACCCTAAGTGCTCAGAATCACTTGGCCTTCAGGACATATTTGTGACTATGGTCATAGTTCAGAACTAGAACACCTTTGGAGAAGGTCATCAGAGGGTCATCTGAATCCAGGCTCCCAGGCATCTCAGGTCCTTACCACTTACGTAATAAGGACTTCGGTCGACACAGGCTGACAAGCAGAAGTTCCTTTTTTGAGTTTCCTGCTATTTGCAAGTGGGGAGATGTATTATGCCCTCACTTATATGGTCTCTGACTTCCTTAGGGGTCACAGTATAGCTCCTGTGACAGGCCCTGGCACAACCATGCGGGATGACAACAATAACAGCCAGAGCATAAGCCTGCAGACTGTGTGCCACCCTCTCCAGAGGTCCTCCATCTTTCTAGATCAGGGTCCCAGGAATACCCTGAAAGGAAAGCTAATCAGTGACCAAGGCAGGCTTTGATCTCAGCTGCTCAAGCAGAAGAGGCAGAAGCAGTCAGGTAGTCACAGAGAACTTTATGTCACTGTCCCCACACCCTGAAGAACTCTAGGTATTCTGTCCCAGTCCCTCTCAGCCATATGGACTTTAGGATCCTGGGACTATGGGTGCCCACTATGTCAGAAATCAAAGACTTTGACCCTGTACAAGGCTCAGCCCACTGTTCCAGCTCATTGATGCAGAAATCAAGAGGATGGGTGAGGAAGCTGCTCCCTCCACAGGAATGGAACAAAGGCCAGGACTCTGTCCCCTCCATCACTCAGTGGCAAACTGGGACCCCTTAGGCTTCTTGCTACATTCACGCTATATAGTTCTGAACAGCCACTACTCCCTGATCTATGATCTCAGGGCAGATTCCTCAGAGGCCCACCTGATTACAAAAAAACAAGCCAGCTTCTCTTTCCAATGCATAAGCAATTCCCCCTCCCACCCCGGGGGAGCATGACTTCTCTCCAAGGACTGATAGCAATCAGCCCCTACAGAGGGTGAAAGCCACACAGTAACCTAACCAAAAGGACACATTGTGAGCAGATAAACAAGAAGCAACTTGAAGGGTGAGGGGTGGGAGACAGAGGGAGAGAGGGAAGGACAGCTACACAGATAGACAGACAGGAAAGGATGGAAGGAGGCAGATGGAGAAAGGCAGACAGACTGATAGGGTCCAACCCAGTCTGAGATTCAGGAGAGTTACAGAAACTGAGCTTAGCCCAGGCTGGTGCCAGAGGAAACGCAAGGCCCAGTCAAGGTGGAGGAGCAGCATCCGGATCAGAAGTGAAAGGAGACGGGACTGAGGAAGAAGATGCCGGAGCTGAAGGAGAAGGGCTGAGGGCTGGGCAGCTGCTCTGCGATAAGGGGGCGGCACCTGTACATTACAGGGTCTCATTTATTTTCATCTACGCTTTTCCATCCACATTTAGATTGGACTGGTAGCAGGGAACACTTCAGTAACATCCATATCTCATCTGGAACAAGCCACATCAGCCCAAAGGTACCATCAGCTCAAGTTACCTAATGCCAACTTATCCATGCTAACCTGGGCACACCACAAGACCCCTTTGGTAACAGGTATCCACTATGGGCACCACCACAGAGATGGGGAGATGGCTTTGAAGTCACAAAGTGAGGAGTGGAGAGACATGACATCACCTGCCTCACCAGAAAACTCCTATAAGTTCGTCAACCTCTCTGTGAGGCTGGGTTTTCCCCTTGTGTTAACAATTACAAACTTTTCCAGAAATTCTGTTCACACAGGATCTAGAGATGAGGATCCTCAGGTCTTTCGGAAGAGCCATTGTGCGATCTGCCCTCCTCCCTTCTCTCACTGGGAAACCACCAGACTCTGGGCATCCATTCAGGCCCTACCCCTGCTGAGAGCGAGGGAAGTGAATTTACCTTAAATGTCACAGCTCGGTTATATTCAGTATGAAATGCACCATCCCTGTCAAATGAGAAAAAGGTGTTAACTTTAAGGATGGTTGTAAAGATGCATACCTTTGGTTTTTCTAAAGCATCTTAATAAGACTCAGCTACGGAACACAGTTCAGGATATTTTTTCTTTTAAGAAATAAATATAAACACAGGGAAAAAAAAACCATTCTGCAATGAAATTAATCTAACTAAAAATTGCTGTTCTCTGTGAATACCAATGAAAGCTTTCAGCAGTTACTTGGAAATTGGAATTGTCTCCCATGTACTTACTGGTAATGGAATAATTCAACCTTTTTGTCCTTCGGGCTGAGGTCAACTTTCATCTTCTTGCACAATTTTCTGCTCTCTGTGTCACTGAAAGACACAAATGTCGGGAACCATTTGTTACCTGAAGTCCTCACATAGGTGCTGACAGCAAAATCTGCTGGTGGCCTTAGAAATAAGCCTGGTACCTGGAATTCTCAGTAGCAGATGAGAAGTCAAAAGTGGGTTCTTAGAGAGTTAGGGAAAGAACACCCATCAGGATGCAGTCTGATCAAGAGAGACAGGGACAAGCAGACAGGAGTATCACTTCTCTTAAGTGGCCACACGAATGGGTCCAGACAGAGAAAGTGTCTGGAAACTGAGCAGGCAGATGGCACACTGTGGTAAGAAAAGAAATCCACCCCTAAGCCAGCTCTGGTGGCAGGCACGTGTAGTGCCAGCTACTTGAGGCAGAAGGATCCCTGAAGTCATACTGGGGAACATAGTAAGACCCTGCCTCAAGAAAAGGAGAGAGAGAGAGAGAGAGAGAGAGAAGAAAGAGAAGGAGGAGGAGGAGGAGGAGGGGAGGAGGGGGAGGAGGAGGAGGAGGAGGAGGAGGAGGAGGAGGAGGAGGAGGAGCAGCAGCAGCAGCAGCAGCAACAGCAACAGCAGCAACAGCAGCAGGGAGAAGAGAAGGGGAGAAAAACAGAAAGGAAACCCCATTCCGGGCTGCTCATAAGATTCACCTGGGAGAATGGGAATAGCTAAGATGGTGGCAGGAGACGGTCATCGTTATACAAAATTCATGAATGAAGATGTGAATTTGGTGTCAACATACCTTATATACAAACAGAGATTTGATAAATTGTGATATAAAGGTATATATAAAAAATTATGAATATAATGCACTCCTCTATTGTGATGTATGTAAGAAATTTAAAAACACACACACACACACACACACACACACACACACAACAACAACAACAACAACAAAAAGATTCACCTGGGAAAGTTTAAACCATACTAATTCCTGATCCTCCCATACCATTACTTCAGGATTGGTGGGGGTAAGGCCCAAGCAAGATTTTGTTTTCAAAGTTCTAACGTGCGTCATCTGTTACAGACTATCTGACCCATAAAAGAGGAAAATTCCCTACCTTATTGAAGAACTGATGAATTTGATCAGATACTGACAAAAGCCAGAGGAGGAAGGGGAGCATTGGTGAAAGGAGCCCCTCCGCTGGCCTCTGAGACATTACACTTCCAATTCTTCTAACCAGAAATGTCTATCAGTGGTTGCTCATGGTTTATAGAGTGCTCATGCATGACCTCATTTAATCTTGGTCCTTTCTGCTAGACAAACAGACCTCCAAGTATGATCCCTGAACCAGCATCACCCATTAGAAATGCAAAATCTCAGCCCCATCCCAGACTTACTGAATCAAAACTCTCAGGGTATTCGAGCAACTGTTTTAACAAGCCTTCCAGGCAATTATGATGCATGTTCAAGTTTGGGAACCACTGTGTGAGACTACTGTCTGGCAGTGGCTCTTTCTCCTTGTCCTCACCTCCCTACATCAGCCCCTCAGAGCCATACCTGCTCTCACAATCCTCTCTGCACTCAGCCAAGCTCCCCATCAGCCAGCCAAAGACAGACCATCAGGGTGCATGTGCAAGAGACTTGCTTGCTATGTCAGGCCATTTCTCCAGATCTGGACGGACATGGTGAGAGCATCTAGGTTATCTAATACCCACTAGATGCCAATGACCACTCTCTTCTACCAAGTACCCAGCCACCTGCAGGAAGTCCCTTCTTTCCTCACCTGTTTACATACCTTACCTCCCTCTATAGCCATCAGCTTCATGCAGCTGTGCAGGAGCCTCAGAACAGATGGACTCATTAAATCACTCAGCTCAATTGTAAAAGCAACACTCAACGATGTACAAGCAAAATTGCAGGACATCAATGTAAGTGTAAAGATATAATTTTCAAGTCAAGAAGCATATCTCCATAGACAGGACGTGTGGGTCAGGGGAGATGTGCCCCTACCCACCCAGGGCCCGGGCTTCCCTCCCCACTAGTCCAGCTGTCTAGCCACATCTGCAGCTATGATGGCTTCCAGCTGCAGACTTGCAAACAGTTGGGACTCAAGAAATGCATAATGCATTGAAGGGAGGAAAGGGTAATGACATTGCAATGGCTCCTCCCTAATGTAGCAAAGGTCTTGTGAGAGCCAGCAAGAAGAGATAAGCTGCAGGTGAAGAGGAGAGTGGGGGGTGGGCGGGGATGGTACACAGCATAAGGAAGGCCCCAGCAACAGGTCGCTGGATACTTTCTCGCCTTAAAGCCCTGTGAGGACCCCACACATGCTTCTTCCAACAAGAGCTATTTTTGTTTGGGTTTGTCTGTCCCTCCAGAGCTCCAGACTTTGTCGTAAAGCTACACTGATAAGTGGCAGGTTTGTTTGAGAGCAACCCAAAGCAAATCTGGTGCCCTTCCCTTGCCTGAGTTAACTTTATTTGGGATACTCATAACCACTGGCCTGGCACCCTCCTTCTCAGGCCTTGTTGTCCTGTGCTCAAATGATTCTTTCTGTCAACACCAACCATACATTCAGTTGCAACAACAGACAGCACCTGGGCCAAGAACCAAGCCCCAGCCCAGGAGCACAGCAGGGGCCTGTGACCCTCACAAGGCAGAGGGAGGAATGACAGGGCTCAGGTCATTCCTACCCCAATCTTTGCCCATCTGCCAGAACCTATACCACGGAAAAGTCCTGCTGCTGCAACCTCAGATCCCCTGCAGGCCAGAACATGCTTAGGAACAATGCTTCAAATTAACCATGTGGCTGGTGGAGCTGGGAGCACAGAGGCACCCTGGTCAGTATGGCCCGAGGTCTGGCCCAGACTGCAGCAACAGGCCTTCATTATAGTTAATCACCCATCTGTGCCCCAGGATTCCTTGTGGCAGACTCTATACACCCTCTTCCTTAGGCTATGTGACACTCCCAAGAATTCTCTCCCCTCCTTTACCCCCTGAACACACACTCCTTCTGTCAGAGGAGTAGGTAAGGAGGTGGTCTCCTGTCCTGACAGTACACTTCTGACACAGACCTGAGAGCTTCAGCCACCCACCGGATCCAGCATGCCCACTTCCCTTCCACTGTACTGCATTTTCAACATCTGATTGCCTGTCCACTGACTGTCCCCATTCCAAACGTTTGCTCCCTGAAGGCAAGGGATGGGTTTTGTTCACACCTCCTTCCCCAGGGTCACTCTGGCACCTGGCACACAATAGGCACTATAAATAAGCTCACTGTGGGGGGAGGGGTGACGGAGCAGAATCAATGATGTCTTGGAGCTGCTGGGCTGAGGTCCTGCAAGTCAGGCTTTCTGGGCTGTGTGCTGGGCTCCAGGAATCCTGCCAGGTGACAATTCCTAATGGGGTACTCTCAGCCCTGTTCCCCTCCCCCTAATCCTGTCTCTTAGAGTGTCTAAGTGTGCACGTGAACATGTACTAATTGTGCAGCACAGACAATAAAATTCATAAGAGTTCAAGAAGGGGAGAAAATTACCCAAGCTCTGGGACTTAAAAGGATCTGGGTTGATAGATTAAGTACAATTAATTGATCTACTGTCTCCCTTCTTCCCTGCCTCCGCCAGCCTGTGGCTGAGACTCTGGGGGGAAAAGGAGACAAAGGCAGACAGCAGGGAAATGAGCTGCTTTGCCTGAGTCACGGAGTGTCAAGGCCCACCCCTGGTCCTTGGCCCCTGGCCTGCAGGAACCAGCCATAAGTCTGCCCACTCACTCACCTACTGTTCCAGGGAGCAAGGCATCAAGGTCACTGATCTGCTATAACCCGTCCCTCCCCACTCACTTGGATCTTCTCTAAGGAAAATGAGGAGGGAAAAATGAGAGCTCTGTCCACACCTCTCCCGCTCCACATAAGCACAGCATTGTCATATGGAGCTGCTGCAGGTGGCTGGCTGATAGTCTGGTGGCTGCTGCAGGTGTGTGATGCTGTGCTGATTTGATCTTCACGTGTGATGATAATTATCCAAGAGCCTGGTGACATACACTTCTAGGAGTCAGATCCGGGGATGACAGGTGGGAGTGAGAGGAAGAAGAAAGAGAACAAGGTGCTGGAGGCTAAGAAGAGGAGGTATTAGGTCTCCTCCGAGTTGCAGCCTAAGTCCCAAAAACATCCCTGAAGGGAAGCCAGCTGCAATGGTGGCTTCTAGATCTGACTCTGCCACCTTGGACGAGGCTTCCGATTTCTTGAA
Organism: Ictidomys tridecemlineatus; assembly: GCF_052094955.1. Taxonomy (NCBI): domain Eukaryota; kingdom Metazoa; phylum Chordata; class Mammalia; order Rodentia; family Sciuridae; genus Ictidomys; species Ictidomys tridecemlineatus. The sequence goes on from NC_135479.1 coordinate 145,345,384, forward strand.
TTGCAAAATGCAGGCCTTGTCCGTGTGAGCTGAATGGAGCTTCTGATCCCTCTACCAGGTCAACTAACACTACAAGATCAAGACAAGTTGCCTTACATTCTGACACATGAACGAGGAGCCAGGACCCAGGACAGAATATAGAAGACTCAAAAAAAAAAAAAAAATCAGAACTCCTGTTATCTCTCTCCTGGCCCCCACTGGATCCTCCCTCCACCGTGGACTGCATTTTTACATCCACAGCATACCACATTCAGTCTCCTGATGGGGTAGAAAAGCAAGGTTGAAAAAAAAGCAAGGCCTGCAGTTGTCTGGCATGAACTCTGTGCTTTTAGCTACCTCGGCTTCCCTGAGTTCCATTTCACCATCAGTCAAAGAAGGGTAAATCTTTTCCTCCCATCTGCCATGGCAGGATTCCAAGCAGATGGACCTGTGATCCCCTTGAGATGAGAAGAAGATAAAATGTGGGTAGTGCCTCACTTCAGAGACAGGAAGGGCAGGGGGTTAAAGCAGAGAGCAGCAGATACTGAGAGTGACTGCCTGGAGCCAAGCAGCCAGGACAATAGGAAGGAATGTGGCTGGGGAGCAGGAGGCAGGGACAGTGAGAGAACAGTCCTGGAACAGCTGGACCTTGAACTTGCACAGACTGCAGTGCCACACAGCACTCTCTGAAGGGGCTCAAAAACAGCAACCCTCTCCGACTGGCTGTTCTCCTAGGTACCTACCTCGGCAAGGTAGGCAATATAGCATGAGGGAGGCGCTGCAGTCAGTGAGAGTGATGGAGAGGAGAGAGAAGGGCGAGGCTTCAACTCCACAGACGCCCCTCCCCACCTGCCTGCTCAGGCCTGTGATTCTAACGCTCTGCTTCTTAGAAGGGACATGTCACCCCAAGTGCATGGCCAAGTGCCAGAAGGAATCTGAAGTCACAATCTGGCACTTCTGGGAATCTATTTTATTGTTTTTTCCCAGGGTAAGTAACGTTTGTCATGCTTGTATATAAAGGGACAAAGGCTAACCACAAATAACTTTCAGAAGAAAATGTAAGACTTCAAAATAATGTTACACCTGCCTTGGCAGGCCTCTCATCTTGCATCGGGGGAGTCAGCACTCTTCCAGGGAAACCAAGCAGATGGGAGGAGAGCAAGGTAGAATGAAAATGTAGTTAGGCAATGACCTTAAACACCTAAGGAAAGAAAGCGACGTGCACTCATCGGGACAGTCTCACCCAGCAGTGCAGCCTCAGGAACCAGCGCACCAGGCTCAGCGAAGGCAGCTGGCTTCAGCTCAACTTCCTGAGAGCAGCACCACACACCAAGGCCCAGCCCCAGGCTGGCAAGGCACAAGGGACGACTAACTCCCTCATGCACAACCCACGTAGCTGGCAACTACCACCAGTGCAACCAAGCTTGGCTGCGGAGGTCAGAGCTGGGAGGTAGAGGGAGGGGGAAGGAGAACTGTCAAACCCTTGGACAGAAGCCATGCTCTCTGCTGACACCTCACAGCACAAGTGACAGCGCCTGGGATCAGGGAGAAACCAAACAGAAGAGAGCACGTGTGACTGCAGGTGCATAAGCGGAAGAGCAAGGAAAGAGCCAGAAGAACCGAAAAAGGGGGAAAAAAGAGCTTCCCCACTGAGGAGAAAAAAGGCCAAAAGAATGGGAGAAGCAGGGACCCAGCCCCTCTCTGGGAAGAAACATCAGAAACTTAGTAAGAGGAGAGGAAAACAGGGGTGGGGACAGAAGATAGCACCTCAGGGAGAAGGAGAGGGGTCACGCACAATAGGGAGAGACACAAAGAAAGACCTCCAGGCAGACACGGGAAGCAAATGCCCCCTGCATACTTTCACATGCACATCAAGCCTGGCAGCTTCTGGCATTTTCTGAACCAGGACAATTTAGGGAGGAGAGCAACTTGGAAGAATCTACTCCACATTTCACAGAAGATTAAGCTGAAGCCCAGAGAACGGCGGTGATTTGCCAAAGGTCCTGCAGCTATTTGTGAACAACCTAGACTTAGAGCCAGGATTCCTGTCCTGTAGTCCTACAAATTCTGCTATACCCCATACTTCATAAGCGGCACAGCAAACACCCCACAGGCTGTGGCTGACTCCCATGCCCAATACCTTCTTGGGTACACTCCACAGACCAAGCAACTTCACTCAAAAAGAAGTTGCTCAACAAATAAAATGTGCTCTCCCATCCAGCTTCTTTCTGGTCGATTTTGCCCAGATGAAAAATAACAATAGCAGAATGGCATTTCCCATTTAAACTGCTTTCTAGTCTACAACATTTACTTACCTGTTCCTTACCACAGACCTGGAAAGAAGACAGATATGTAGCATTGTCACATCCGAGGACAGACTCGGGTTAACTGACTCACTCAAAGTCACAAGACAAGTAAGAAGAGGGGCTGGCCCCGCAACCAGGCCTCCTCCTAATCGAAGGCTGTGCCTTTTATCCCATACACCTGCAAAGACACCTCAGCACCACAGCAGCCTCTTCTTTTACCCAGAGGTTCCCTGATCCTCTCACCTGCCCTTCACCTGCTCATTCCTGATATTCCTGGTCACCCCTATCCCAAGCCCTGGCATCCCCAATCTAGCTTCCAAGCCTTTGCTGGCAGGGCAGGAGGTGGCAGAGTTGGAGAGAATGACATGGGAACCTCAGCAGGGCCCACTGGAGAGGAGGTGCACTCTGGCTGACCATCTGTTGCTTAAAGGAAGCGGGCTAAAGAGAGCAGCGCTGGCTCTGCGCCACCCCTCCCTCCTCTGCAGACAGCAGCGGAAAGCACTCCCGACACCACGTCTGCCCATCCTGGGAGCGTCTCATTCACACACTCACAGACACAGACGGAACGCACGTGGGACCACAGTGGGGACTGCCAACCTAGGGCCCGCCAAGTTAACATGGGGGGCTCCCCTGAGGATTTATAGGGCAAGTTTAGAAGTCTGGAGCTGGAGTGGCTAAATAGAAGGGCAGAAGCCAACTCGGGCCTTTGGGATCTCCTTGTCTCACAGTAGTCCCTGAGACCCGCCACCCAAAGTGACCCGTAGGGACCAGAGCTGTCCCTTGAGTTGCTCGGGTATATTCAGGTGTACTTTGCCTCTAATTTCAAAGTCAGATCCAGATATTCCGGCTCCCAACATAATCCATGTCAGTGCCATAATCCATCTACTTATCTACACTGGTTTAATGCTATTTAATATTTTGGTGTGTACTTCCTCTCATGGAGATAAATTCAATAAACTGAGAAGCAACTATGTGGAACATTCTATCCTTTTCTATACGGTGCCTCTTTTAAGCTCTCACATCAGATTTGCAGGATTTTCTCAGTGGCATTTTTACTGGCCCTAGACATCAGAACTCCAAACTTTAGTCCTGAGCTCTAATCCTCCACATCATCTTCACGTTCTGGCCCTGACCCCATCATTCAGTTGGATGTTCTTCAGCCCATCTAGGGACCAGAGCAGGCCTTTTGCCCCCATAGGGAGTGCCTGAAAGCCATAAGGGCTTCACCCCCCACTGGAACTTCATCTCTTCCGGGCAGCTGTCCTTGGCCTTCCCAGGAAGCATTAAGTGACCACCCCTCTGCATACAGAGCCTCTGTTTACAGGTCCTCCACCCGGCAGTGTATCAGCCTCCTCCCTGCACAGCAGGCTCCCTGAGGGCGCTGTTGCTCATCTGTGCATTCTCAAAGCACATAGTAGGTGCTCAGTAATAGCTTACAAACAGGTCCAGGTGAAAAGAGCGGCAAAATCAAAGCTCTTCTGCCCATTCCTGCCACTGATAAGCCTCTTAGGAACTCTGCACAATAGGGCTCTGTCAGCTTAGCAGAACTATTGTCATCTTCAGATGATAGGGGAATTCTAAAGTGGCTTGCCCCTCCAATAGGCTTTGTTACTTTGCCAGTCATGCAGAACACTGCTGGTAAATGTGGGAGACAGACACCTGGAAGACAGTACCACTTTCAGACCAGCTATGAACTAGAATCAACTAGCAGCTAAGATCTCACCAGCCACCTAGAGAGCAGTCTGTTCTGTTCAGCTAGTGTGGGAACAAATGTGGGGTTGTGAGGTCAGATGCATGCACACGTACTCACACTCACACTCACACACTACTTTGGCTAAGATGTATTCTCCTGGGCTTGTTCAGTGCTTTGTTAAAATATGAATCTCCTTCAATTCTCTCTAATTGTGGGTGGAATAACCCCGAGGCCATCAATTTATAAAACTTCACTTGCAAAACAGTCATTTAGAACTCAGATTGAAATCAGAAAAGGATTATACTGAAGTGGGTTCCGTAAAAGCTCATTTAAACTGCAAGGTAGTGGCAGGCTTGTTTCTCAGGCAAGAATGGCTATATTAAAGGCTAAAAAGACCTTTCCAGGCCGGACCCATTGCAGGAGTCCAAGCCCAGGCCCAGTTATATAGAGCAGCCCACCTCACCACTTTTGCTGTGGACAGCAGAGACGTCTAGTGGGAAGGCCTGGCCTGGAGGTAAAGCATGTGGTTCTTGCTACAGACCTACTACAAGCCAACCCTGAAAATCACTGTGCCTCTCTGCAGCCTCTTCTATAAAACAAGGTCCCCTCTGCACCTTTCTCCCTCTAGGAATACAAAATAAAGCAACAGAAGAATGAATAGAATATGAATGAATAGAGAATGTGATATATATATATATATATGTATATATATATATATATATATATATATAAATGAAGTATTACCCCAAAAGAATAATAACTTTATGATATTTGCCAGTAAAGGATGGAACTAGAGACTATCATGCTAAAAGAAATAAGCCAGTCCCGAAAAATCTAAGGGTGAACGTTTTCTCTGCTATGCAGAAACTAATCCACAATAAGGGGGGAGGGATAAAAAAACAAATAGAAGATGGGTGGGGTAGACAAAGGGGAATAAAGGGAAGGAATGGGGGAATGGAAAAAAAGAAAATTATTGGAACAAATCAGATATAATATTCCTATGTACATAAATAAATATACCATAGTGAATCTCACCATCATGTACATCCTCCAGAAATTAATTTAAACAAATAACTATAGGTAAATGTAGAAAGATCAGTACAGTACAAGAAAGGGATCGGGGTTAGAGGAAGGGAAGGGGAAGTACTAAGGACTGAATTAGAACAAAATATATTCTGTGTTTTTATAACTGTGTTCCAAAATAGATTCTACTGTCATGTATAACTAGAAAGAACCAATGAAAAAATAAGAATAATCAAAAAAAAAAAAAAAGAAAAAGAAAACGTAATAGAAAGTGAAAGCTCCGGGAAGTGAGAAGGAAAGGAGCGGGCTGGGAAGAAAGGGAAGGACCGCCAGACCTCCCCTCTCCAGGGCAGGGTTAATCCTCATAGAACCTGCCATCTTCTCTCTCAGAGTATTAACCAAAGGACAATTCTGTCCCAACCACCAAAGCCCTCACACTCCCACATGCCCCCCCAGTCACTGTGCCCTGTGCTCCCAGGACATACCCACAGTCCACCCAGCAGATGGTGCCTTGTCCTTTCACTGCCTGGGCCACAGTGGACAATAACCTGAGATGATTTTCCGCTGCTGCCTCTGCAAAAAAACAAAACATTAAACATTTGTATCTAGGGGTTCTGGAAGAACAGCAGAAGGGAAAGGCCTCTCATTGGTCCAGTGTCAGTCCCTATGGATCTGGGCAAAGCACCTGGCTACTATTACGGGTTGCAGGGTCTTGGGGACCAGCCTCTGTGGCCACTGTTTGATACCAGCACCCTACAGCTTCCGGCGGTCACCTTCCCATGTGTATCCCTAGTCAGCAAGCTCACTCAAAAGGCCCGCCAGGCAGATGCAGGCAGGGAGAGCAATCAGTTGCCTCTCCCACCAAAACCCATCCGATATGTCCCAAAGCCAAACAGAAATGATGTCTGAATTATAAGCCTCCGCGGATCCTCTCTTCCAGTGTGGATAATGGTAGCTGTTTGTAGATACAAAAAAAGCTGATCCTTTCAGACACCAACAAAAAGCCTCATGCAAGAAAGACTCCTGAGCCTTCAGAGGAGGCCCTCCCAGGAAGCCATGGCCAGGCAGGAGGAGGGCAAGCCACCAAGGGGAGAAAGCCTCCTAAAGTGCAGGCAGGGGTGAGGCCATAAAGGACAGCAATACAGAAGTCCCCCACCACCTGTCCCAACCCTGCCTTTCAGTCACAGAAAGGGAGGGAAGAAAAAATTCAGCTTCTGTGATGCTCAGAAAACCCACTAGAGTCACAAGTCTTGTGTGACAGGTGTGGGCAAGGGGGCAGGGGGCTGAGATATCTGCCCAGGCCTCACCCCAGCACTCCAAAGCAGGAAGGAGACTGGAAAGTCAGCAGCACGGGGAGCTCTACCGTCAGGAAACTGAGGCAAGGCTAGGCCAGGGGCAGAGAGACAAGAGCTCAGGCCCTACACACCCCACTCTCACTCTCTTACTGTAAAAGGCCCTGTCTGTGCCCTAAGCTGATCTCAAAGTCCTCTGTCACTGCAGCATTAACCAATTTCTTCCTATCCTCCATCAGAGGGCACCAGAAACAGAGGCAACTTAAGGGTCCAGCTCTGCCACCCCTAGAAAGGAGACCTCAGGCAAGTCAGTTACTCCCTGTTAGCTCCAAGACCTCAACTGTAAACTGCCATCAGACAGAGTGCACGACCTCCCCTGAGGCAAGGAAGCGAATGATATTGTCTCATAAAAGTACTGTGTATGTCATAAAAGTACCTTGTATCCTGAGAAGGAGTCGAGCATCCTTCTTCACTGACAACCAACCCAGCTCCAGGAATGTCTAAGGGAGGGGGCCAGGTTTATTCAGGGGCCTGGACCTGGACCTCCAGAGAAACACTGCTTCCCCCCTGCCTCAGTTTCCCTGCTATTCCTGATAGCAGAGAAAGACTCCTCACATTCTAGGCTTCCAAAAACAAACTCAGGGAGTGTGTGTGCCAGGCCCTTGTAAAAGGAAGGAGCAGCAAGTGGCCACAAGAATGGCCATGTGCCACGGACACTTAGGGAGCACAGGCTTCAGGAGGGTCACGCGTCCAAAACATCCATCAGCCGCAAGTGCCAATGATGTCGAGGATGAACTGCCAGGGAGAGCTGTGCCCAGAGCTGGCCCAGCTACTGGCTGCTGCTTCTCCGGGAGCACAGAAAACTTGACATCCTCAGGAGCTGCAAAAAAAACCCTTCACTCTGCTGGAACAAGATCAACCGTCAGCCATTTGCCCTTCCCAAAGTTGCTGCCAAGAGCCAGGCCAACCTCTCTGTGTCCACAGTGCCCTTGCCAGCCTCAAGGTCAGAAGACAGGCAGGCTGCTGCTCCTGCCCCAGTGAAGCTGCCATGCCGAGCTTAGGGCCCACTCCAAAGCCAGTCTTGCATGTCTTGTGTCTGACCCCAGAGGGGGACAGATGGGGACCGGGCAGGGCCAGGGCTGCTGGCCCGGGTGAGTGCCTCCACACTTGGTGATTCAGCTGGCAACAGGCAAACTCAGGCAGCTCATCAATAGCTCCAGCAAAGCATACCCGGGTAAGGCTCAGCCCTGCCCGTGCAGGAAGCCACTGTCCATCCCACTGTGATTTACTGTCCTCCCAAGGTAGTGAGGGGCTCCAGGGCACTTTTCCAAGGAGTAGTCATCATCAAGAATTGAAATGACCCTCGGGATGCAAAAACAGCTGAACAAATGCCTGTATGTAACTCTGCCTCAATCTTCACTGACACTCTAACATCCCAGGACCCTCCCTGAGTGGCCTTAATCCTAAGGTCTCCCTTACCACCTGTACCCGCACCCATCTTACAGAGCAACAGATTGCTCTCGTGCACTCTGTCTGATGGCAACCAGTTTATAGTTTAATGGATGATGACAAGATCAGGAGAGATACTCACCGGATTTGGAGTAAAGCACCAGTACGTTATTCCGGGTCCTGAGAATTTTTTTCAAGTCCTTGGGATCAGAGATCCTCTCAATGAGCGAGGAGACCTTTGTGGAGGATAGCCACGTAGGAAGGACCACCTGTGGATCAAGAAGCCAAGGACCATGAGTCCCAGTTCCCAGCCTGGCTCAGGGGAGAATCAGTGCCTAGGTACGTGGCCAAGAGCACATTTTCCTTCTAAGGAATGAGGTTACCAAACTTTCTCAGCGCACCACGACACCAGCCTCTTCACCTCCAGAGGCACCTCCCAGCCCACTCCCAGTCTCCACCTCTCCCTCCCGCTCCACACACTTTATGAGGCTAGATGGACTGTGTGGGTACACAGGCACGCAGTGTTATCACCCCAATAGAAAGCTCCTGGGAGGTCAATGTCTGTAACTGTATACAATTCCCAAATGGCACACGCTGGTGCCATATGAAAACTCCATCCACTTAGAAGCACTAAAGCAGAAAACCCCAGAGAATCAAGATCTCCCCTTTGTGTTTGGGATGGGAATGGACGAAAGGTGTTAGTTTTTAATTACTCAGCTAAGAGATCTCAGCACTGAAAAATATTCCTAGGAAAAAAAATTAAAAAGGACATACATTAAGAAAAATGAGTGAATGGATCCATTAGCTACAAAAGCCAAATTAAAAAACACACACACATACACACAAAAGGAGAAAACTAAGGGAAAGTATCAAAAAAAAAGAAAAAGAAAATGTTGTAATATGAAGGGTGTGTCTTCAGCTGAGAGAGCCCAGCATCGTGAACAAAAAAAGACCCTCACCAAGGTACAGTACTGTGGACAAAGAGGATATCATATAAGCTTCAAAAGGGAAAATGCACCCCAGAAGACAATGAAATGATGCCTTCACGATTCTCAAGGAGCACGATAACCAAATGGAATTCTATAACCAGCCAAACTGTCGTGAGCATAGATTTACTCATGCAGAACAAAGATATCAGATATGCAAAATTTACCACCAACACACTCTTTCTCAGGAAGCCGCTGGAATCCATGCTGTAGCAAAATAAGAAAGGAAAAATGAGAGCAACATGGAACCTAGGATCTAGCAGATCAGAGGCAAGGAGAATTACCATGATGATGGTGAAGAGATGTCCTGGGACAACAGAGGCTACAGAGCGACCAGTCTGGACTAGAACAAGGTCAGAAATCATAGAGGGATGTGATCAGTAAAAAGGGGCAAGTGGAGACTATTTGATGTGTTCCACCATACTGAGAAGAGTTTTGATTTCTGTCAGAAAATTTTAAAAACAAAGAATCTGATCAAAATTACACAGCTAATAAGGCCAGCCGGGACATCTGAATCCCAGTCTCTCTGCTCGCCCCCATGCCTCTCAGTCTATGACTTCTTGGTAGACAGAGGTCTAGCCTTGAGTCTGGGCTCTACCACTCTACAACCAAGATTCCAGGCAACATCACTCAACTTCCAGAGGCCTCATGACTCACATCTGACCTGGGGATAATACCTCCTTCGTGAGACTGCTGTGTGGATGAGATGGGAGGACTTAGTGAACATGCTTTATAAATCGTATAAGCTGTCAATATCAGTTACCATAATATATAACACAAATTTCCATCTCAGCAGAGTGGAAGACAGAAAACATGACCATACTCCAGTATTTCTAAACAATCTACCATTGGGATCCAGAGGTCCTTCTCCCCAGAGTACAACCTTCCAAGAGGAAGACAAGGAATTGGCCTGGGTTGTGGCTTGCCTAGTAAAGCACTGAGTTTAGTTCTCAACACTGCATATAAATAAATTAATTAAATAAAGGTCCATTGACAACTAAAAGGATATTTTTTTAAAAGTCGAGGAATTATTTCTCCTTCAGTCTACCCTGTCCATCCTGCCCAACCTGGACGCAATGCTTGAGGACCCACTGCCCTTGTGCAACCTTAAAAGCGTACCAAAAAACTCCTCCAACTTGATTAGTATGTGTTATCCAACTGCTCCCAGGGAGCTAATGAACTTCAGTCTAAAACGTCCATAGCTCAATGCACATGGTGATGGGGGGGGGGGGGAAATCTGTTTAAAAAACAGATTGCCTTGCTGCTGTTTTTAATCCTCAGATAATCTGACCAGTCAAGAAAAACAACTGCCCTGGCCCAGGACTCTGACCTCTAGGCCAGCCCTTCCTGAGCCTGGCAGGCACCTACTTTTGGAACCTTGGAGAAGGAAAAGGGAAGAGCTGCCCAGGCAGAGGCGTGCAGCTGGGCCACAAGGACAACCATGTCCACACAAGAAACCACAGGAGCCTGTCTCCGGCACAGCTGAGCTTCCTTCCTATAAAACCAGTCAATCCCTCAGGTCATCTGACCAAAGGCCACCTGAGATTAAACAAGCCACTTTCCAGCCAGCCACCAAAGCCTCTAACCCAATGTTTACCATGACACAGTAGAGAATTTAAGCTCCACAGGAAATACACTGAGCAAATTGACTCTGCCTGAAACCTATTACCAGTCATGAAGCTGGGCTGACAGGGGGCACTCCCTGCAGTCTGCCTGCTGGTCTCTATGAAGGGTCTGTCTCCCCACCCTCACCTCCACCCCCATGATTAAGAGCTCTAGAGGGCAGGGTCCACGGAAAACCCTCAGGAAATGTTTGTCCAGCTTAATAAACATGACAAATCACATCCATTAACACACTGACCTGCAGAGGTCTCCTACCAAGAGTAGGTCAGAAAGAAGGCGAGTACATGGCAGATCTCAGGAGCCCTGGAAGGGACCACAGAACCTGGAAAGACCAACATACAGTGAGGGTCGGGGTTGGAGCCAGTGAAAGAGCAGGGGGCTGGCCTGGGAGTCCATGGTCTGGGCAGGAAGCAGGTGGTGCAGGAATGAGTGTGGGACTGTACAGACTCATCAAGCCACTGGGCTGGTGGTATAAGGACCAGCTGGGCAGCTACCCCAGTGGAGAGAAAAGGGTCAATCCAAATGCCATGGAGGGACAAACTACAGATTCAATGACTGCTCACAGGTAAGCGAGGAAGAAAGATGAAAAGCCCAAATGCCTCTGAGGAATCTGGGCTGGGAGACTGAACCCATAGCTAAAGATGGAAGAGTGGGAACAGTAGCTGAGGAGGCTTTTCTCTTGGGGTGAGGCTCAAGGTGGAAACTGTGAGCAAGAAGGCACCCAAAGAGGGTGAGCCACAGAGTGACTGAAGTCTCTGTGGGTGGGCCAGAGGAGCAGACAACCAAGAGGGAGGTGGGAAGGCAGTGCTCAGACCCCACCTGGCAGGAGACACAGGAGAAGCAGGCCAGGCTGAGTGGTGAGGGGCTCGGAGGGGGCCCAAGGCTTAGCAAGGTCCCCAGGACATCTGGGAGAATTTCAGATGGGGAGGGTTTGGTAGCAGGCTGCTGAGCAGTCACATCCAGTGCAAGAGCTAGTGACAAAAGAAGGGTGAGAAGGCCCAGCAGGGTCAGGAGGAGGGGCTGTCTCCTCCAAGACTCAGCCCGCAGGCATTCCTGGGCACAAAAGAAGGAGGATTTGCCTAGAGAAGCAGGATTTGAAGGTCTGAAAGGGAGGGGGAAAAACAATGAGGATAGCAAGATCCAGGCAAAATCCAGGAAGACTGGTCCAAAGAGCTCAGATGTGAGGCCTCAGGTTCTGAGGTGGGGAGGGATGACAGGCCCTCTGTCCCCCTCAGACAGACCTCACCCTAGCCAGCAACCTCAGAGGCCGGCAAGAGGGAGGCACTTCCTCCCTCCCTGTAAGCCCAAGGGGACTTCCTCAGGCCACTTAACATTCCCGGTTCTCCACTTCCACCTGCTTAACCTTTCAGCGTGCAAGCTCCTTTCCAGGAGATGCAGCTCCAGTGAGCCTGGATGGCCAGCCCAGGGCCTTCCTGCAGACTCCACAAGTCACAACCCACAAACCTCAGTAACAACAATAACTAGAGCTACAATAACAACATTAATGATGCAAAGACTGTCTGTTCTTTTGTCGCACCCTCTGGGGAAAGCGCAATGTTGGACAGGTGCTCCCAGCCAGCCTGCTTGCCTGTGTTTGGCAGGCTCTTCGCATGCGAAGTCATAGGCTCTAGAGGTGGAGAAAAAGGCTCCCCTTTGTTCACCATGCAAACTTGTCTGACTACACCAGTCACTGCCTGCTTCCTGCTCATCAGCCCTCCAATTTACCTTGGGGCTGAGCTGCCCCCACTGGCTGAGCTGAGACTCATAAAACATCTCCACAGTGCAGGTCAAACACTGCAGAGGACCCTTTCCCCCTTTTCTGCTGCCAGGGGAACAGAGGCCCCAAGGCTAGGTCCTCTACCCCATTACAGTATCAGATCCCCAATCTGTCACAGCACTAGCACCCTCCCCTCCCCCACTCTAGGCCCCTTCCACCATCTTCCTGTCTCCATCAAAGTTCAAGGCTCTCTTCAGAGCCCAGGAAGCACCCGGCATGCCTACATACTGGTCGAATGGTAGCGTTCCTTCCTCCTGTACCAGGTATCTGTCCGTCTCCAGCCACCCAGGCATGTCTCTAAGCTCTGCCTTCCTGGTCTCCCTTTGCCATCTCCCAGACACTGTGGAAAGTGCACTGACTTTGAAGTTGGACAGACCTGGGTGAACCTAGGTGTCACCATTTATAGTATGATGACCTAAGGCTTGTGATAGACCTCTGAGTGTCATCTACAGCCGGAGGATAGAGAGGATACCACCAATGCCTACCTGGAGGGTTGGCACAGGATTAAATGAGGAGGGAAAAGGATTCGACGACCCTAACATAATGCTCAGCACACGGAAGAACATAATAATTAAATATCTTTATGACTACTATTAGTAAGCAAGGACAACAGAAAAGCAGGACCACCTCTTCCTCTCTAGGGCCCTGCATGCAATCAGGCAAAACAGCAGGTCCAGGCAGGAAGGAGCACACACGTACGCACATTTAGCACCAAAGAGCCTGGTGGCCGTCAGCCAACTGCACAGCGACCCAGATAGAGAGGTCGCCCAGCACATTTGGAGTGTGCTTTCCAGGAATCACGTGCATTGGCTCTTTGACCCCTCATCATAGCCCAGGGAGTGGGTGCTCACCTCTCTACAGATAAGGAGACAGAGGCTCTGAGGTTACAGTACCAGGGTCTCACAGCAGGCGAGCAGAAGAGACCACCAGCTCCTGCCTAGGTAGGTCCTGTCCTCATAACCAGGAGAAGCCCACATCCCCCAGAACCATGGAAAGGAGGTCCCCAGTGGAATTTACACTAAACCTGTTTGGGGCAAGCCCAGAGGATCCTGGGGTCTGCCAGGGGCCTCAGGGACAAAGCATGAAGATCCTACATGTGGAAATTTCTCCAGATCTGAACCCAGAGACCATGTCCAGGAATGGGCACTCTTTCCTTTCCACCTCGCCCTGGCCTCATGCCCACTCCCAAATTGGCACACACTCTTCCATCAGCCGAATGAGCTGGCTACCCACCCACCATCACCACCAGACTTAAAGAGTCGTACAATTGTGGAGAATAATCAGGGAGAACAGCCCATGCACGTTACAACCTCCGCTTTAAAAAGCTCCGACTCCGGGGCGTGTGCCAGCGCCCTCATATTCGCTGTAACCAGCAAAGCCGTCTGTCATTATAGATTTACTTTCTGCTGCAGATCCTGAAGCCAGAGACAGTTAATTTCGTAAAAGTGGCTTGCTAACAAAGGAAGATTTGGGGACAGAAATTTAACATTTAGGAGAAGGGGTGGAGGTGGGCAGCAACTCGACCTTTTTAGTGCTCTATCACCTGAAAAAAGATACCCTTCTCAGGCTGGGAGCTGTGAAGAAACTGGTTTAATTTAGTTTAACCCACATTTTGCTCAAAATAGCTTTGAAATGTCAGACTCTAAAAGTCTAGAAGCTGAAGAAGCTAGTGGTGAAGGGACTCAAGGAAAAGGTTAAAAACAGATGAGGTCTGAACCCAAAGTCAGAGGACTTGAGCTAGATGAGAACTTAGAGCTCAGGATTTGGAGACAGAGCAATGTACTTGGGAGTCAAACCCAAGTTTAATTCTGACCTTGATAGTTACTGGCTCCAACTTTGGACCAGTCATCTCTCCTTGAAATCTTGGTTTCCTCCTCTGGAAAATGGGGGTGCTCAAAGTGACTTCCAAAGTTTCTTTCCTACTGTGACTTCTGGGACACTTGACTTGAAGGCTACCAGAGGTGACCGCATCTTGTGAAGAAGCTACTGATTCCCTGGGCATGTGGCTACCCACAATAAAAGCCTCACTTCTCAGTCTCCCTTGGAGCAAGTGTGGCCATATGGCAAAAATTCCAGTCCCTGGAATGTAGGCCCAGATGTTCATGGTCACTTTTAGGAACTCTCCCTAATAGACATCTGATATGAGTCTTCTTAGTCCCTTCCTTCTTCCTCCTGCTGGAATTTAGACAAGACAGCCAAAACTCAAAAAGCCACCTTGAGACCATGAGGACTTACTAAAGATGTGGAGTTAACAACAGAGAAAGACTGTCTCCCCAACACCACACAGGGACACACTGGCCCAGCAACATCCCTTCTATAGGAGTAAAATAAATAGTCTTTTTAAGGCACTCTTATTCTGGATCTTCTGGCCCATATACAGATAGATTAGAATACCTACTCAAACAAAAGCCTTAACTAGAAAGAAATATTAACATCTGTTTCAGTGGGGATACTTCAAAGTGCCTAAGGCATCAAATCTTGCATGATACTTTAGATAAATTGTTTATAAGGAAGGAGACAGAGAGACTGACAAGGGATTGATCTGCCCTGTGTTCCTCCCAAGTCTCCAGGTTTTCCCTGACCCTATTATTATCAGGTATCTTGGCCATCTCATAACAGCTACCCACAAATGTCAAGACAATTAACTCTCCAGTCTCCTTACCTCAGCCTTTTTCTATTAAAGGGACCCTCCAGGAGACTCAGGCCAGGATGTCTCTTGCAAGTGAATGCTTTTGAGTTGGGCTGATTGGTGTCCGTATATAGAAATCCTCTCACATGTCATCTTCAGATGAGCCAAGGACTCAAAATCACCTGAGATGGCTAGACTCAGTTGGACCCAGAAGGCTGTGGGATCTTGATATGTTAATACTTATAAATCCACATCCTCTGTCCTGCCCATTTCATCTTGGACAGCTCCAATCACTAAAATGTTTAAATTCCTCCACTTCCCACACCAACTACCAGGCAATCACACTCTAAAGATGGCAAATACATCCCTTGTAGGACCCTCCAGGTGAAATACCCCAAGCCCTCACACATGAGATCTCAAATCCCTCTCCAGCCTGAAGGATCTTCCCTAGATACTGCCATCTCCAAGATCTCAGAGCTCATTTCACTGCTGGGGAACAACGTTACCACTTGAAAAGAGTAATGGGCTAAATTTTACTATAATTTATCTTTGGAAATAAATACCAATGCTCTCATAATTCAAAATCCAGGAAATTAATCTCAACACATATCTTCATTGGTGGGCTACAGTTTCAAAATTAAAAAAAAAAAAAGATTAAGAGGCACCATTAGTTGATCTCTTAAAATATGGGGTCCAACTGCCATAAACTGTGGCAAACACATAAACTACACAATTCTTTTGGAAAGCTAATTGACATAATGCATCAGGTATCTTGAAAATATTTATACTCTTTGATTTTATAATTCCACTTCTGGGAATCTGCCTTGAGGAAATTAGCAGAAGTTCTGACACAGAAATGACTCATACAACCCTATTTGGAAGAGTCAAGACCTGTAAACAACCCAAACGTCCATCAGCAGAGGAATGGTTAAACAAAGTGGAAAATAATACAAACATGCTTCCAAAGATGGTGCAATGCAAAAGATATTTGCCTTAATGTTAAATTTTTGAAAAGCAGAATTCAAAATACACATGGTATGACCACAACCATAAGCAAACAAAATTACACTTGGAAAAAAACTGGTAAGGGAAAAAATGCAAGGTTTTGTCCTTGGATACTATATAGTCTTCCCCTTTCTCTAATCTTCCAACTTGCCATAATAAGTATCCAATTTAAATATATAAACAGTAGCCACTTGGCTACTATTATGGAAATAACAGTCTCAAAGTATCTCCCCAGAGAAAATACAACTTTACAGTGGATAAACAGGGCAGAAACCCCCTCAACTAAAGGGCCAACATTACCACCACCAGTGATGGGTCAAATTGACATCACGTGCCTCCTGCTGTAATGCACCGAATGGAAAAAACCATCAAAAACCAAACTGAGAAAAATTCTTCAAAAATGTCATGGCCACAAAAGCCTAAGCACTGTTCCAAGTTAAACGCAACTAAAGAACAACTAAATGCAATGTGTGATTTGAACTGAGTACTGAATCTGTGGAGTCCCTCTGTATCTGTGGATTCCTCATCTATATATTCAACCAACTTAGGATGGAAAAACAAATTTTGATTTTCATCTATATTGAACAGGAATACTTATTTTTCTTATTATGATTCCTAAACAGTATAACTTAACAACTATTTACAAAGCATTTTCAACTGTACCAGGCATTACCAGTGAGCTAGAGATGATGATGTCATAAAGCGTATGGGTAGCTTTTAGGCAAGTACTGCACTATCTTATTTAAGGAACCTGGGCATCCATGAATTTTGTTATCTGTAGGGGTTCCTGGAACCAAGATACCGAGGGGCCATTGTATTACCTTCCTGATTTTAACTGCTACAGTGTGGTTATGAAAGCATGTCCCTGCACTTTAGGAAATACAGTCATGCATCATTTAACCTACAGGAATCAGTTCTAGGAAGTGCAAACCATCACTGAACAAAACATGTGTACAAGACTGTACTGAAGTATTCAGGGGGCAAAGGATATTATATGTAAACTTTACATATGTAGAGGAAGAACACAATCAAACAGATGTGATAAAATATTAATATTCATGGAAACTGAACAACGGAGATTTGAGAATCCTTTGTATTTTTCTTGCACCTCTTCTATAAGTCTGGCACTATTTCCAAACAAGAAGGGATGAATGTTGAGAGCCACAATTTAGTCGGAATGAAATGAGGACTGGCATTTTGCTAGAGGGAATGGTTGAAAGGTGACCTTGCTCTGGGATTAGGGCGGCTCCGGATCCTGCTGGGACAGAGGTGAGGCAAAGAACCTCACTCCCCCACTGGTACCAAGGCCAAATTTGGGGGCCAATTAGGGCGGATCCTGCTGCCTTGGGTGCCCAATACTTTGGAGTTCCCTGCAGTTCTAGTGGGGAGAACTGGCACCTGGAGCAGGTGGAGGGAGTGTATTCCCGGGAAGTGTGTGTAGAATGCCGGTGAGAGTTGGGGAATAAAGACTTGCTGTTTGAACCCACAAAGTTTTGTGGTGGCTTGGTTATTTTGTGCCCAGACAGACTGTGGCAGATAAAAACAAAAATAAGAAAAAAAGAGATGCTCAGAACCCAACGCTGTCCCTGCCTATTCCTAAGCCTTCTGATATGTCTCTGTCCAATAAGTGCTCAGTGGCACTTTCCCACATGAGCTTAGAGCTTTTTTACAGAAACTATTACATAGAATCTGCAAAATGCTTTATATGCAACATACACCCCGCAAATACTTGTAGAATGGCTTTGGCGATAAAGATGCACAAAAGAACATTAATTTTAAAATATGAGTAAATTATGCTCCTTAAAAGTCAAATTTTAAGCAAATCATCAACTTCATGGCTAAGCACCACTCTTCACCAGAAGTGAAGGCCTCAGAGCAAGTCAAGATTGGGGACTTCATCAACCACACTTCCAAATGCTCAAGTGTCTACCTGGCAGCCTTCAAAATAAACATGAGTCCCCAAATAGTGACACTCCATGTGTGTGTGTGGGGGGGGGGACTCCTGGCTAGTTGCACTTGGGAAAGTTAACTATGCTTATTAAAGGGGGAAATGGCTAGGCGTGGTGGCGCATGCCTGTAATCTCAGTAACTTGGGAAGATAAAGCAGAGGGAGCACAAAATCAAGGCCAGCTTCAGCAACTTAGTAAGATGTCATCTTGAAATAAAAAATCAAAAGGTCTGGGATATAGCTCAGTGGTAAAAGCAGCCCTTGGGTTCAATCCTCAGCACCACCCCCAGAGAGGGGAACGTGCGGGGGGGGGGGGGGGCATTGGAATAGAAGAATCCAAGAGAAGATTCTTTCATTCCAAAATTCAGGACCTATGGATTAGCCCATTATGACCAGAACAACAGTGTGACCCACAATGAGCTAAGCAGTTCACATGATTTTCTAATTTAATTACCTTAAAAGCATAAGAAGTACTTTATTATACCCATTTTATAAAGAGACCGAGTTAAGGATTTTGCTGTATTATTAAGCTTTTTGTCACTATTACAAAATACTTGAGATAATTAACTCCAAGAGAAAAGGTTTCTTTTAGCTCTCGGTTTTGAAGGTTCTAGTCTATGATCAGGTAGACCCACCACCTCGGGTGAGGGAGCCTGATGACCAGAGAAGGAAGTGGATGGCAGATTTTATGGACAGGAATCAAAAAGAGAATAAAGGAGGAGCCACACAAGAGCCCCCTCATGGGCAGGGCCCCAGTGACCTACTTCCTTCCAGTAGAGCCGAGCTCCTAAAGGGTTCACCCCCTGCCAAGAGTGCCACAGGGTGGCAACCAAATCTTCCACACAAGGTCAAAACTACAGCCCTTGGTCAAGGTCACAGAGGGAGTAAGTGAGCTGTGATTCAGAACCAAATCGGACAGACCCCAGTGCCCAAGCTGAAGCATAAAGAAGACAGATTCCTATAGCCACACACACCTCACTATTTGTTCCCATAAATAAGGCTGACTGAATTTCTTACACACGTGAAGTATCCCTAATCTAAAAATCCAAAATCCTAAAAGCTCCAAAATCCAAAACTTTTTGAGTGTTGACATAAGCTCAAGTGGAAAATTCCACATCAGAGTCAAAATGCAAGTATGCCAAAAATAAGGTATGAAGTTACCTTCAGGCCACGTGTAATGAAAGGTGTACAAAAGATAAATGGATTCTATGTTTAGACTTAGGTCCCATCACCAGGATATCACATTCTGTGTCTATGCAAATATTCCAAAATTCAAAAAAATCTGAAACCAACACTTCCAATTACAAGCATTTTGGATTAGGAATACTCAACCTACATTTTGCTTTCTTTAAAAAATAACACCTTAGGGATTGGGATTGTGGCTCAGTGGTAGAGTGCTCACCTAGCACGGGCAGCACTCGGGTTCGATCCTCAGTACCACATAAAAATAAAGGCATTGTGTTGTGTCCATCTACACCTAAAAAATAAATTAAAATAATAATAATAACACCTTAGCTGGATGCGATGGTACATGCCTGTAATCCCAGCTATCGGGGAGGCTGAGGCAGGACGATAGCAAGTAAGAGGTCAGCCGGGGCAACTTATCAAGACTCTGTCTCAAAATAAAAATAAAAATAAAAAGAGCTGGAGATGAAGCTGAGAGGTAGAGTGCCCGGGGTTTAATCCCCAGTACTAAAAGATAAGAACAGCAAGAAGAAAGCACACTTTATATTTAGGGCTCCACAGTGCACTCTCCCTCTCCCCCCATGTCCCCCACAGCACAAATGTGGCTGTCAACAGGGACAAGTCAGGGGCAGTACAATTGATCCGAGAGCTTATAAAAACAGGGTTCTTATCCTGAAATTGCAACTGCAGTGCATTTAACCAAGACTTAAGTCCCTGAAGCTTTTAATGTTTTGGAAAACCTCTTTTAGAGCCAAGAGGGCTTTGGGTGGCTGCCAACCCGGTGTGCCAGGCCTGTTAACGAGGAAGAACTGGTAGAGGGAACATTGAATTAGGCAGCAGGGAGGAGGAAGAGCAGGTGAATTCCCACTCCGGAAATCCAACTCTGCCTCAAATCTCTGCTAATTGATAAGAAAATAACAACTCCCTCCCCCTAATGACCCACGGTGCACAGCCACGCTTTGACGCACATTAACACCATCCGTCCTCTAAAGAAGAGGGTTTACCATGATTTCACCCTTCAGGTCACAACCCAAGAGCAGTCATAAAACCAATCTATTGGGTGACACTAGCATCTTTTTAAAATGACATTAAACAGCAAACACAGTGTGTAGCATAGCAAGACTAAGCATTTAGGGGAAGCTTTATATCTGTTCTATTTATTTATATATACTGGACTACACTTTAAAATGTACAACTGTTCTTGCAGGAGTCACAGTAAAAATGTTTGCAAAACTGCTATAAACAACCAGCGTGGGAGGTGGTACTACTCCCACTGTAGATATGTGAAAACTGAGGCTCAAGGCAGTTAAGAGACTCGACTCGGGTCAAGCCAAGGCCGTATGGCCAGGGTCCCGACAGACTCCTGAGACCACAGATGCGATGCTCTTCTCTATGCACCCCCACGTGAAGAGTCACAGATATTGCTCAAGCTCTCTCCCTCCCCTAGGCTCCATCCAGGACAAAGCCGAGAGGCCAAGTCTGCTTTCCCTCCCAACCCGTGATTGAGTGTGACCAATGGCAAAGAGCCACGGGGATGACCTGATCCTCCTTCCTCTGCTACCTGCAGTCCCCCAAGTCCCTTCAGCAAAAACAGCGTGTGCTCAGGCCACGTGACACCAGAGCAGGTGTTGTGCAAGGGAAACATGTGGCACACCACTCGGGACAGAGCAGCACCGCGCCCGGCTAAACACTCTCCACCATGCAAAGCTAATGTTGTTACCAGCTACAGCTTGGATCTGGATGTCCCCCAGAGGCCCATGTGTTACAGGCGTGGTGGCCAGCCCATGGTGCCTTGGGCCGGGGGTGGAACCTTCAGGAGGCAGGATCTACTGGAAGGAAGTTAGATCCCTGGGGCATGCCCTTGAAGGGGATATTGCAACCCTAGCTACCTGATTGCCCTGAGGTAAACAGGTTTCCTCCACCACATGCTGCTGCCATGACGTCCTGGGCCACCACAGGACCGAAGTAATGGGGCAAAGCAAGCATGGACCGAAACCCAAGAAACTGAGAGCCAAAACAAACCTTTCCTTCTTTTAAGTTGACTCTCACAGGTATTTTGTTATAGCCATGGAAACCTGACTAAAACATGACATTATAAATTTCTGTAGCCAAAGCGCAGCTCTAGATATAGGCCTTTTGGTAATACAGATTCCTAGGCCACCTTCTTAAGAATATCAACCCACATGTCTGGAGGGTCAGACATTCATAAAGTGGTTTTTATCCACAGCCAGGCTGGAGAAATTCTATCACTTACCCGCCCTTTATTTTATTTTTTTTTTTTAAGAGAGAGTGAGAGAGAGAGGGGGACAGAGAGAGAGAGAGAATTTTAACATTTATTTATTTTTTCTTAGTTCTTGGCGGACACAACATCTTCGTTTGTATGTGGTGCTGAGGATCGAACCCGGGCCGCACGCATGCCAGGCGAGCGCGCTACCGCTTGAGCCATATCCCCAGCCCACTTACCCGCCCTTTAATAACCTCTCTGGACCCCACATCACTCCCCACTCCATTCACAGGCAGAATTTTCTACCACCTCACCTGCATCCATTGCTCATCCCTCTGCAACCTGCACCCTCTCACCACACCAGATCAGCTCTTGTGCTTGACCTTGTAGACCAGGCAGGACATTCTTGGTCTCTCTCTACCTCTCTGGTCATCCTTTCTGTTTTCTTCACACACCCTCCTCTCCCTTAGCCCTTTGCATGCTGCTGTTCCTCGGTCCTCCCTCAGCCACCTCCTCTTCCTGCCCTACACTCTCCCAAGGAGGTCTCACCCACTCTCCTAAGCAGCACTCTCCTAATGTCTCCAGCCCTCATCTCTTTTGAGTGACACACCCGCACATCCTGCTCACTCAGCAGTTCTGACTCCAGAGCCAAGAATAAGTCCAACGCCAAAAACCTAATTCCCATAAAAACAGACACTGAGCACATATCAAAGTTAATATTTAACTCATTCATAAGGGACCCAATGCCAGGCGTGGGCATGGGTGTAATCCCAGTGGCAGGATTGCGAGTTCAAAGCCAGCCTCAGCAAGTTAGCAAGGCCCTAATCAACTTAGTGAGACCCTGTCTCATATGTATAGTAAAAAAAAGAAAATATGGGCTGGGGATTTAGCTCAGTTGGTAAAGTGCCTGCCTTGTATGCATAAGGCCATGGGCTGAATCCCCAGCACCACAAAAAAAAAAAAAAAAAGAATAAAATAAAGGAATTGTGTCCATCTAAAATTAGAAATATTTTTTAAAAGCAAATATTATTTTTATCACAAAATTGCTGTTATCTATTTCATATACATATATATTTGAGAAAGGGTCTCGCTAAGTTGATTATATATATATATATATATATATATATATATATATATGGCTGGGGATGTGACTCAGAGGTTAAGTGCCCCAAGGTTCAATCCCTGGTACAAAAACAAACAAAAAAAGACCCACTAAAGCGACAAAGCTTGGGAGGGGTGAAAGAATACTGAGTTAATATTGCTAAATTAGAAACCAAACTGGCTACTGTCCTTCAGGGCAATAACTGTTGGGTTTCTCTTCTCTATCAAACAGGAACCATTTACATCCTACTTAACCCTAGAGTGTGGGTCCTAAAGAAAAACAAATGTCACCCAGGGCACCAGATGGGCCTCAGGTGGGCTTACACACTGCCCCAGTATTGCATTAAAAGGTTACAAAGTCACCTCTTATTTTCAAGTTTTAATCCTTTTTCTTTGCAGTGGAATCTATGAAGTTGGGTGGAAAGAAGTTACATCTTTATTTTCACCAACCTCTGACTGAAATCCAGCTTTTATTATGAATGTATTTATGAATGTTTGAATGCTTTCTGCATGTTTGAAGTAGGTGGCACATTACAGTGGCAATTACCAGCAGTGTCTGACTTTGCCACCAACAGAAATCACCTTTTCTAATCACGACCCAATTGGTGCAGATATCCTGAAATACTGTTCATGTACATCGGTGCTTAAAATTACGGAAGATACGTACACTGAAATTAGATCTTCTTGCCTGATTCATCAATTAAAAAAAGCAAATATTGCCAGGCACAGTGGCGCATGCCAGTAATCCCAGTGACCTAGGAGTCAGAGGCAGGAGGATGGCGAGTTCAAAGCCAGCCAGCCTCAGCGAAAAGCGAGGTTCTAAGCCACTCAGTGAGACCCTGACTCTAAATAAAATACAAAATAGGGCTGGGGATGTGGCTCAGTGGTTAAGTGCCCCTGAGTTCAATTGCTGGTACTGGTCTCCCTGCAAAAAGCAAGTATTATTTGATCACAAAGTTGCTATCATATTATTCAATATGTATTCTATTTCAACAGAACTGTTTCCTTTGTAAGTCTATATGTTCTGATTCATACATTTAAAAGCTATTCTAAGAGGGGGCCCATAAGTTCTCAGAGAAGGCTGTCCTGAAGCCCTGCATCAGGCAAGGGATCCCTGATACACATTTTCTTACTACCTTATACTTTCTTTCCAGGACCTACTGTGTGAATGAAATCATTAATCAGTGGCTCTCCCACTAAGCCACTGGGAAGAGGGACAGTATCGATCTTACTTATCATTATTTCCCCAATATCTTAGTGTGGGGACTGGCTCACAGATTCACAGGAAACATACATTTGGAAAAGAAGTGTCAGTTGAATGGGCACACCTGTGACACACACTGGATGTCAAGGCCTCTGATGTGGAGCACACATAATACTCTGGCCAGAACATAGAAGAATGAGGCCCCTGACAACAGCAAACCCACTGGCCCTTAGGCACTCTCACCTACTTGGCTCTAGCCCCACCCACAAATGGTCTCAGATGCTGGGTCACCTGGTTGCTTGAACCCCACTTGTAACTCTCCATCTGGATCTTCCATAGCACTTTCCAACAGGGACTAAAGGACCTGCTCACTCATTCATGACACCAAGGAGCTGAAGGAATTGCAGGATTCTTTGGTGGGAATGGATACTCCCCCCACTGCCCTGGCAAGCTATAATGAATTAGAAATTGCACATACAACTGGGACCTCAGTGTGACTTTGAGGAATAAAAAGTCACAAAAAGGCTATTCTAACATCATGCCATCTGAGTGTCGTTAACCCCCCACTGCATGATTGCAAAGCTAACAGTGAGAAGCGCTCACAGACTGGTATGTAGCATAGGGAGGTCAGAGGGGACAGCAAACTAGAGCTACTGGGGAGGATGAAGCCAGTCCATGTCTATCTGG